>NW_015094214.1:0-1916 GCF_001431845.1 Calidris pugnax
GGGCATCAAAATGCCAGAATTTAGCTTTTTGCCCTTACAGGAGAGAAGTGCCAATCAGGAAGATGGTAGTCTGAGGTCAGCATACCCTTGGTCTGTGACTACTTATTGATGGCCAAAGGAGGGTTGCAAATGAACACTGGAGCCTCAAGTCTGTGTTGTCCACCTGTTAGCTGAAGATGACCACCAGCCAGCTGGTGAAGTCCAAGCGCTGGAGATATCCTGCCATGAAAGCTTCTTCCTGTTGAACTGTAGCTGTGGAGACAGTAAATTTCTAATTACAGTTATTATTTGAGCTTTCTGTGCCTGCAGATACACAAATAGGGGTTTGCTCTGGGCCACTGCAGCTGCTGAGGAGTTGGAGAACATGTGCTTGAACACCTGTTAAGCCCCCACTGTATTTCATTCAACCATCAGAGGATTGTGGTGGTGGTGGTGGTGGCTTCTTCTAGATCTTACCAGAAACTTGTTGTAAAGCTTAAAGTACTTGGAAAACCTGAATGAGAGAGGGTGCTGGATGTGTAACCCATCCTGTCTGCCCAGGCTGTCATCAGGGTAGAGGAGAAACCCTCTTTCTGGCAGGTGAAATGAGTTGGGGCAAGGAACCACTTGCCACAAGTAGAGAAGTGAGCAAGCCTGGCAGAACTGGGCATGGTGGGAGGTGACCAACTCCCAGAGAGGTGAGGACCATCCTTCCCTACCTGGGCAGACACTTGGGGGGTTGGGTAAATACTTTAAGGTAGCAGGTTTCACAGTGCCCACCTGTAGCCATGTCAGCCCAATAGCCAACTGACACTTTTGTGTTTGGCATTTTTTCCCTGCCTTTCCTTTCCATGGTATTCCTTTTCCTTTCTGCTGTGCTATCCAGAGATAACCCAGGATTTTTGCTGTGCTTGAGACTGTTATGTTTTGCTGTTGGGGCAGCCGTCTGCTCTTGCCGCCTTATGAAGCCATCACCTGTCAGGGTGTGCTTTAAAGATGCATAAATGTGGAGAGAGGTTTATTGCAGAGTGGGATTGCACACTGGAAACTCTGGGGTTTTCTTTCCCTGTGCACTATCAGGGGCTTCTCCTCTTCTAGTGCTGTGACAGCATCCCTCACCCCAGGGCTCTGTTGGGTTATTCCAGCCCCTGAGCAGCCTCAGCCCCCCAGCTCCTGTAAATCAGAACATGCGAGGTGCAGAGCCCAGCTCCTGATGGGACTAGAGGAAAACCCACCAGCTCTGGCACGAATTGGGTCTTTGAGGCAGATTTCTGCAGCACGGAGAGGGCGAGGGCTGCGGGGTGGTGATGGAGGGGGTTGGTATTCACAGCCGGTGGGATTTGTGCCAGTGCAGGAACGAGGTCTAACCTTGGGGAGGTGTTCCCCCTTGCACAGCCTTGGGCAGAGCAAACTTTGCAGAGAAAGACACCCAAGGGTGGGGGGGAAGGTCCTTTCCAGTGGCCCTGGTGGCATACCAGGCAGAGCTGTTACTAGCCAAGCCCTTGCTGTGTGCACCAGTCGCCCCGGACTCTTTTTTTTTCTCTTGTGCCAGACCCCAGCCACGAAATACGGGAAGATTTACAGCAGCGAAAGGGGCTTTGCCATCCTTTTCCCAAGCAGCTTTTGCATCCTCTGCCCGGTCCCGGTCCTCGGGGGGCAGGGGGGGCGCTTCCTCAGCGCTCTCCGGGATGAGGAATGATTTCCCGGAGGGGCTCCGTGCTGTCCCCACGGCTCCCGGCCGTGCGCCCCGTCGGGCGGCTCCAGGAGACGCGCCCTTCTCCTCCAGTTTTATCTTTATTCTCTTCTTTTTAAATATATAGATTTTTTTCGTTTCTTTTGGGGGCTCCTCGTCCTCTCCCTCTTGTCGGAAGAGGAGGGGAAGGGTTGGGAGGGGGAAGGAAGGGAGAAATATTGTTTGAATTCACAAAAAAAAGGGG
>NW_015094215.1:0-1912 GCF_001431845.1 Calidris pugnax
AAAAAAAATAAAAAAGAACCACCACAAAAAATGTGGGTTTTTTTTTCTAATTTCAAAGTTCTCATTTCATTGTAATCACAAAAAGTCAAAGGAAAATACTGGTTTGTGTAAAACTCTTATTAACACAACATTTTTTGATCATTCTTTCTGGAATTACTCGTAGTTTTTTGGTTTTTTTTTTCCTGGCCTTACATGTGAGCTGGGTCTGCTCTTGTGGGTCTGCTGAGGCAGAAGCAGTTCTTAATACTGGGAATCCCAAAAACTGATTTAGGTGATTTCTGGCCAAGAATTTGAGCTTTTTCCTGTCAGTTTTGTACTGTGGAGGGCCTGCCGCCCCGGTGGGAGCCGTGGAGGTCTGCGATGAATTCATTCTCAGCCCTGAGTCAGGCCCAGCGTGGAGCTGAGCTGCCCGGGAGGAGCCCAGGAACCAAACCGTGACCCACCAACACTTCAGCTGCTTGTCCTTGGGAGGTGCTGGTTTCCATGGGGAGGGAAGGATGCTCCGCTGATTTAACACCAGAGGAACTAAATCTGTGTAATTGCGAATAAGCAGGAGCCATCATTGCACCTCTTTTAGTCTTCTCTGTTCGTTCCGATGGGTGGGAGCATCTGGGGGTGGAATAACTGCAGTGCTACCCTGGCCGTGTCTGGAGCACGGTGTCCAAAGGACCACTGGTGGGAGAGCCTTGCCTTGATGTGTGGTAACATTCGGATGCATCGCAATAAAGGCCAAAATGAAAAATTTTGTAATAAAAATAATCAAGTTCTTTACAGGGTCTGAGTCCATAAAATTTATAATAATAATTGAAAGTTTTGGAGGGAACTTATAAAAATTACTTAGAAAGACCAGTAAGACCTGCACTCTGATCCTTAACTTCTACAAGGAAAAAGTGTTAAGCACTCTACTTTTTTTTTGTTTTGTTTTGTTACATTTTTGTTCCATTGCGCATACTCAGGAGACCCCTTTATTTCAAATTTAAAATAGTCTATGAAAATCTGTATTGACGTAATAGCTTATTAGGCTACAAGCAAAATATTCCCAGAACTAATTTTTAATTAATATAGTTCACTGAAAACTTATAAAAGATTCATACATAATATGATAAAAGAAATAAACATCCTCAATACCATGTCAAGTTTCTTTTCTTTGTAAAACATTGTTTTTTCCTCTCTGCTACCAGCACAATAAAAGCTACTCTTAGAAAATTGACTTGCGCTTCTCTTTGGCAGCTCTGTCAGATGTGATATTTTCTGATACATAAAATGGTGCTTATTAATTCAGAGGCAAATTCTGTCACCTTTTCTCACTTTGGGCACTGCCTTTCGTAAACAACTCCACATTTTTAATCCAGACTTCTCTTGGAGTTTCCCACTGTCCCTCCAATGGGCTGCCCCAGAGCTGATGGAGGCCACTAGAAATCATCTCACTGACCTACATGAGTTTTATATCAGTCATAAGGTAATTAGAAGTGGCAAGATTTGACGAGAATTCATCTCATCCCTCTGCAATCACATCAAAGTGAGGTATCAAACGAGCCCAAGCTCCTTGCAGTAAGTTCCCTCTGCAGGCAGTGGGGAGATGTTGGCACCTCCAGAGATGGCTTTTGGCCACGTTTCTGGAAGAGAAAGGTGCACAACGTGATCGCTGGAACTGCTTTAAACTTGGTGTCCTCTTGGGGGGTGATGACTTGGTCCCACCCACAGGGTCTGACCCCGCAGATCTTCACAACCAGGGCTCTTCTCAGAAGGCCCGGGGAGAAATGTTAAGGTCTGTCTTGAGCATTTGCAGCAAGGATGACCTTCTGTGACCTGCTTGGCACAAAATACTTGAATTTTGCCTTAAGGAAAGCAGCCATTCGACGGATAGTATGAGATGTTGATGGTAGGACAGGCTGAGAGAGAGTTGGCGGGG
>NW_015094216.1:0-1913 GCF_001431845.1 Calidris pugnax
AAAAAAAAAAAAAACAAAAACAAAACAGTTGTTAAACCTTCAAACTTCTAAGAATGCTAGAGGCCATCTTTAAAGAACTGAGCAGCTGAGAAGAAACTATTTACAATAAAGCTATGCTGCAAAGTTGAGGTCAAGATATAACTTGTCTCAAAATGAGGTCCTTTTAAAGAAAGCATGGATTCCAGCCCCTCTGTGGTGTCTGCTACAGCCATGCATCCTGATGTACACATTCTTCACCTTGTTCCACCTCAACACTTGATACCACTGCTGAGGGATCATCGTCCATCATGGGAAGACCCTTCCAAGAATATCCAACTGCAATGCAACGTCAGCCAGCCTGGGACAACCCTCATTTATGAAGAGTGTGCACAAGCATTTACTGAACAGAAATCCAGCAGGCTTGGTCTTAGAGACACACAACTAATATAAGAAGATTTTAGGCTTTTAGGGTAAATACATTCACATAGCTGGTATTTATACTAAGGCTTTTTGCAGTAATGGAGAGAAAAACAAGCTTTTGACAGATCTAACAATGTTTTACCAGCTTTCTCCAACACACAAGAGGGATAGAATTGTCTCCTTTAATAGAAAAGAGACCCCAAGCTGTGGTGACTGGAGTGATAATCTTGTAATGCGTGTAAGGGTGTTAGTTGGAAACATTTGTAAACTTGATCACACGCACGTTTTAGCTCCACGCTTCTCTACAAGACTGTAAGGAAAGCAGGCTGTGGCTTCCAATGTATTTGCAAAGTGAATCTTTGACAACAAAACACTAGTGATATTTTAACATAGTAACGAGCAAAATAAGGATACTGAGTAAACAGTGCAGTACCTGATTGCTGGGTAGTTTTTATGGATGTGTATGTAAAACATTAAACAATAAAAGCAATACTTACGGGAAAAAACTGAAACTTGTTCTGAGCAGTCCCTGATACCAAGCCAGAGAGGAAGTAGAAAGCATTTGTTCAGCTCTGTTACACAGCTGACTTGACAATAAGCAATAAGCCAGATTTAAATATATTGTACTGCGACCCACACAGCAGTTCTTCTTAAAAGTAATAGTTTTCATGTGACTGTTCAAACACCAGGTGTTGATCCAGCCTGACTTTGGCTAAGTAGACTGGGAGGGTGAGATAGAGAAGGAACTCCCTATGGCTTTGTGGTCCTAGTATGGATGGTGTTCTGGCTTCTGGGTGCAGGGAATCATCTCGAAAGTTAAAATTGTCTTTTGAGTCTTAATTTTGTTGCAAAAAGCCTCGTGCGGGTTGTCTGTACCAGGAGGTGATGTTTGAACCAACCTTGCTGGCGTTTGAGTGCTCAGCACTGTTTATTCTGACTCTGTCATCGGGGTTTCTGGAAGACTCTGAGGACCATTGCACTGCCAAGGGCAGGTGGAGCAAAGGAAGAAGCTGACAAAGAGACAATTTAATGGAAGTGGATGGATCCAAGGAAGCCCAGACTAGCAGGGCTCACCAAATCATCTTGCCACAATGCAGAGCAGGAGGACCTGCTGGACACCTGGGTGATTACAAGTAATTTACTGGGGCACATGTATTTATTTGAAAAGGTCCCATGTAACCCCCTGTTGTTTATGGTTATTAACAATCTCTGACCTGGCACAGCATCGTATTATGTAGTTCCTGCTAGCAAATCTCTTAGGTTGGCCCAAATAAGCCAGGAAGCTGGGAAACCTGTTGTGCTGGAGAGGTGCTAGCAAAGGCAAGCCGCTGGCAACCTGTTCCTGTAAGGACTTGGCTGAATTTCTCGCTTGTGCCTGCTGGGATTTTATAGGAGGGAAAGAAAAATCCCCTTTGGGCAGTTACTCTGATGACAGTAAACAGCTCCTAATTCTCAGAAAACCAGAAGTGATAACGTAACCTGACTTGTTTTTCTGACACCATGACGAGTGTACA
>NW_015094217.1:0-1913 GCF_001431845.1 Calidris pugnax
AAAAAAAAAAAAATCAAGAAACTTAACATCAGCCTATTCACAACTCAGCTGGACGTTTATAGATCAAGATGCAAAACAGGCAGAGAGCTGCTGAGTTTATAATAGTTATGCAAAAATGCATGACACTTGGCAGCCATATGAAAACTGGAGTCCTATTTGCAACCAGGATGTTTTGCAAACTCAAAGTGTACAGTATTCATAAGCTGGGAAAAAAAAAAGTCACAGAATTGAGCTAAAAGCCTTCCCCGTTACACATGGGAGGCTTGGAGACTGGATGATTTGACAACCCAGTAACAGAAATGCCAGAATACAATTCTGAGTGGGCCACATCAGGGAAAGAATGTCTTAAATGATCATTATCTAAATAATGAGACTGTCTTTGTATAACCATTTTCTAATTTAAATTGAATTGTGTTTTCTGCAGTGCTTTTATTGGAACAAGAAAAATTTTATTGAAGACTGTAAATACTAATGTTGCCATATGATAGAAGTATTTCCCTTAAGTTTGATTCTACTGTGCCACAATATATGTATCTTAACGTGTAAAAATTTCCCTTGGCACTCCAATTTTCTTTGAAACACTACTGTTTTCAGAGATAAAGGACACTGAAATTTAAACACTACCAAGTGTGTAATAAGACACACTACAAAGTGTGTAATAAGAACATATGATCTATAACGAATGAGCTAATCCAAGTATGGGAAGCAACAAACGTCTTTTAGCATATAGGCTTGTTCTGTCTAATTTACACTCATTTGAGGCTTTCATAGAGCTCCGTGCCACCAAAACTTGATTGCTTCCTACTTGACCATCACCATGGCTCAAGAGCACCACTGATCTAATATCTATTCTTTTATTTGAAAGTGAAGGAACTGAAAAACTCAAGGTGCTTTGTACAATAGTACAGCTATGCATAAAACAGGACTGAGAAACTTGCAAGTCAATACCTCATGTAAAGCTGCCAATGGCCCTTCCTTTCAAAACTGGCGTGACATATTATTAAGGGAAAATGACAGATGAGTTTAAAACATCTCTGGAGGTACTACATTTTTGTCTAACTCCTTTTATGTCAAGTATTAAGATTACACTGTTAATCAGAATTACCATTTTTATTTATAACATAACTATCACTAATTCAACTGCTGTCAAACTGTGGTGAGTGTTAAAAGCTATCAGCCTTAACTAGTAAGGTATTTTCGTTAATATGCAAGATGGCTTGGGGTTTTTTTTCATCTGTGTATATCATGTGTGTGGATATATAACTTTATCAACAGAAACAAAAGAAAGTTGTTTGAATATTTTATAAACTAAACATTCATTGGTCATAAAACCAATTAATTTTTCATATAAAGTCTGTAATTAATTAAAAACAATATGAATACTGTACTCTAAAAAAGAACTTAAAAGCTAAATTTGCATATTTTCTCACATATACTTCTAGTGAAACCCCATTCAAGTATTTCAGATTGTAATAAGGAACATAATGTAGGGTTTGAAATATCCTTTCTAAAAGGGCTAAGCATCAGGAAAAACCTATAGTCATGTGGTTTTCTTACTGTTTCCTAGGCAAGATTACGACACTATCCACAAAGCAAGCCATTAAATTCATAGAATCACTTCACATAGACTCGTTAATTGGGAGAAAAGCAGTATTTTCCTTTGTGGTGATCTCGCTCTAATAAGGACATGATTATATCATGGCCAGCTGCTCCTACGCTTAGCATTCCCCCCAGCAGCATCTCACAATTCCTTGAACTTCCGAGTTACGGTATTTCCATGTACTGGCATTTATGCCAGATATTATCTTCTTTATTATCTTCTTGTTCCTACTTTCCGTGTAGGTTTTTACAGCCTAATTTTAGCAACCATCTCAAGAGAAATGCCAAGATGCCCCTTATCACCCAGGCCGGTA
>NW_015094218.1:0-1860 GCF_001431845.1 Calidris pugnax
ACCTGAATGATTCTATGATTCTATGACAACATAAAAAAATGGATACGTGTGCTCAGCTGAGTTGTTGATGGTGCCTTTGAAACATGCAAATTCATGTTTCCTCTCTGAGCATGAATCTCAGGCAGAGTCCTGGTATTTGGAAGTCACGTTTATACCTCTTTTCCTTTTGCTGATGCCCTTTGCTACTCACAGGTGGTTTGAGACAAAAAAAGCACCAAAGATGCTCAGCAGTTAAGCAAGGCCTGCTACATGCAAGCATGCAGCTAAGCACAAAGGAATGTCCAGTCTCTCAGACGTGGCATTTCTCTCCTCCACGCTGCACCACCAAACCCTCTCAGCAGTCATTGCTGATCGAGTTGCACAAACTTTGGAACAGGTGCACGTCTTCCTCTGACTGAACGCTGTTGCTTCTGCTTTCTCTCTTCTTCCATCTATTCCCAGCAGCAAGTGGAAATCCTTCTGCTAGGCGTTGTTCTTCTGCAGAAGACCTGGATGTCTGCATGCTAGGTGTCCTTCCAGGGGCTGCATGGGTGTCATTGTGTGGCTGCTTCCTGTTTCTGCACAGCTAGAGGTTTTGTCAGCCCTGCCAAAACCCCAATCACTGAGGTGATTAAGGACTTGGCTCATCTGTCATACAGAGAAAGGCTGGGATGGCTGGGGTTGCTTAGCCTCGGGAAGGGAAGGGTGAGGAGGCACCTTATCCATGTCTCCAAATACCTGGCATGGGAAGGATGACAGGCAGAGTAAAGGAGAACGCCATCTTCTTGTGGGATGTGCCCAGTGGGAGGGCAAAAAGTAATGGACACAGGCCGAAATACAAGAAGTGCCACGCAGAGTAACCTTCATTTACTGTGAGGATGGTAAAAGACCATTGTTCCAATTGGTCCTATGTGAATGTTAATACAGGCCTTTTGATATGCCCTCTCAGCTGTTGTTCATAAACTTTGTATGAAAAATATCCATTGCAATTTTGTCTTTCATTGGTTTTGTGGGAATAATCTCCAGGGGATGGGTACGTAAGCAGTGTGACTGCAAGATGGGGTTAGGGTGGGCTTTTTGTTAGGGACCGGAGCATGCACAATCACGGTCCTGGTCTTTGTAATTCCATCTACTTGTAGCACTGCTGATTTGCAGTGGGAGTCTGTAAATACTGTGCCAACCCAAACCCCCCATACAAGCCCGCTGCCCAGATTGGTTTTTGACTGTCAGGACAGCAAAGAGCATTGCTTCCTTTGCTTTAAGGAACCCTGGAATCAGAGATGTGAGAAGCTTTGTACCCTTGGGACTCTTTAAGTCTAGTTGTGAGAAGCTCCCTGTTTCCCTTGGCCCACAGGCCATAAGTTGCAAAAGAAATGAGAGTGTCTCAGTTCTTGGCTACCAGGAACATTGTTACACCCAATTCCAGTAAACTTCAGGTTGTCTCTGCAGTGCCGGAGGCTGGACAAAATCAGTCAGCACTGGGGGCATAGGGTCTCCGGGACATGCAGTCTTGATTGTTAAACAGAGTATTTCAAATCAAGTTACAGTGCATAGCAGAGTCTGTTTTCAGGAAAGAATGCTAGAGAGGAAGTAATGCTGTGCTCTGAGCACAGGCATTGTAAATACCAGTGTCCCCTCTGAAGGGGAAGAAACCCTCCCTTTGACCAGCCAGCAGTGGAGAGATGGAAAAAAATTGAGGAGGCTGGAGAGCAAATTCATTCCAGTGTGACTTTGAGACATTATATAAAGAACAGACACTCTCCCACTGAACCACTGTATTGGGTTTGCAATGCAAGGCTTTGGTAGTGAGGGGCTACGGGCGCCGCTTCTGTGACAAGATGTCAGAATCTTTCCCCGTGTCTGACAGAGCCAATGCCAGCT
>NW_015094219.1:0-1919 GCF_001431845.1 Calidris pugnax
AGCCCGCCAGTAGCTTGAAAATATGTGTAATTGTGTGCTGGAGCTTGATCTTCTGCCCTGACCTTGTCTCGTTTGCTATAATAGATGTAGCTGTGTATGTCTGCTCCTGTCAGGGCGGCGGTGGGTCGCGGTGGAGAATGACAATAGGGTTTGGATTGACCAAAGGACACATCTGTTCCCAGCCGCTGGGCTCTCCCCGGTGGTGAATCCTCGGGTGTGCTCTCATTAAAAAGGCAAACATTTATTCCAGTCATTTTCTGAGAATTTTAGGAGCGTGAAAAGGGTTTAAGACGCAAAAAACATGATATCTGGGTCTCCTGTAACGAAGGTGCAGAGCAAAGGAAGGCTGGGGTGGGATCAGGAAGGAGGTGATGAGGGGGATCAGGACTCAGATTTTGGGGTGGGGTGGGCAGCATGGGGTGCTCAGGTAGCAGAACCTGGTAGCTGGTGTGCACTGGATTTCATCGCCTTCCTAATTGGCCCTGTATTGGTGGAAAGGGGATATTAGCAGATGAGTCTTAGGCATGGAGGGGAGAGATGCTGCTTTGGGTGCACGTCTGTGTGAGACTGACATGGAATCAGAGCGTTGTTTTACATATTTCAATGCTTCCTGCAAGTTCAAGCAGTCTGGTAAAACAACAAAATAGTATTTTGGGTGTTTTGCATCCAGAGCTGTTGGGCATTAATTTGTAGTACTTGGGGCTTGGGTGCGTTTTCTGCGGAGGAAGAAGCACTGTCAGTCCAGGCTGGTCATGGAGATCCCTTGGCCTGGGAAGCTGGTGAGGGAGAGGTTTCAGGAACTGTCACAGAAAAGGCTTTGGATGTTTTGGATGAAGACCTTGTGTGCTTTCAGGCAGGTCCAGAAGGGATGTCACCTCCTTTCCCAGCCTGGGGCAAGATGACCTCCACCTCACCCCTTTCTGACAGATGTTTGGCCACTGCATAAACTAATTTTGCCCATTAAAGGGGAATTATTTGGATCATCGAAGCAGCTCTGGTCACACTTTGTTGGTTAGCACCACATGGACTGGCACAAAGCATGCTTCCTGTGTCCAAGAGTTTACAGACCTACCAGTGTCCTTGATGAGTCCATCTTCCAAACCTTTCATTTTTACATCAACTTTAGTTAAAAAAACCTGCACTAACACCCCAGGTCTGGCCACCAATCAGACATAAAGGGAAAGCCCTCGAACTTGTTTTAGCAGAGATGAACAGCCTCCCATCGGGACACGGATCTCTATAGACTTGTAGGAAAAGTCCAGAAGAAGAGCTGCAGCCACTGATGGAGACTCTGTTTCTGTCCTTGCCCCTTGTTAGGAGAAGAATGTGATTTTCCCCTTCTGTTTGCAGTTGAAAGGAAATTAATGCCACTGCTGTGTGGGCACAAAAGGGCATCAGCAGGAAAAGAGTCACAAGGTGTTGCCCTCATCCCCTACCAGCTTGTCTCCTCCTCTCCACCGGTGCCCTGAACATCCCCAGCCTCTCTTACCGACATGCCCCATGGAAATGACCACTCTCCCCTTCCTCACAGCCTGGCAAAGGGGTTAATTAATTAATATTTGCCCAGCACTTTGAACCTGTGACCTGCTGTAGAAGTGCGAAGTAGTCATCGATGGTCTTGGAGCACCTTGGATGGATGGACAGAGGAGTGAGTGAGAGGCAGCCCATCCTCCTGGTTCTGTTTGCAGGTGCTCTCCCTGACACCTGCCATCCTGCTAAAAGAAATGACTGATGCTCTCTTTGATGCCACTTGATTGCTCCTGGTCTAGGACTCTGCAGTTGCTCAGAGCTGAAGGTGGATCAATGATGGGTTCCCTACCCAGCAGCAGAGGAGAAGGACGGGGAGGGATTGAAATAACCCCATCCTGGCTGTGATATCTGCTGTTCACTGCAAACAGAGCAATGCCTTGAAGTTCTCT
>NW_015094220.1:0-1925 GCF_001431845.1 Calidris pugnax
AGTCTGCTGAAATGGTAAATTGCAGGAACCTAGCACCCCTTATAGAAATATTTAAATCTCTTTTAGGAAATACAGTCTAACTTAAACTAGTTCTATGACCTGTCTGTGTGTTTTGTCTGATTATGGTGGAATTACTCCATTAGATGTCAGCATGTAAAAGATTATTTTTCTTCTAATATAGATTTTTTGCCCCCCAAAGAGCACTGAATTAACTTTTTTGTACTGTTATATATAGTAGCACAAAATCTATATGCTAGTTTATGAGCAATGGATATAATAATAAGAAGCACTTCTGACTATAAAGAGCCGCAGATCAAAGTTCTTTTCTATACAATAGTTACCCATGTTGATAGACACTCAGAAGAGTAAGGTCATACTTAGCTAAGGTTTATGAGTCCAATTTCCTATCTAAATGAGAAAGCATTTCCATTTGGAGGCAAGGGGGAATTATTACGGACTCTTTTACTGTTTTTCCTACTTGTTATTGTAGGCACTTTCTCCTTCAGCTAATGCTCTCAATGCATTCACTTACAAATGCTTTTCAGGTCTTCAAAACATCAAAGCCATAATGACACTATCTTTTTGAAGTCTTTTATCAAACTGCTGAGGTTGACCTGTTTAATTGTGCAGTCTAAGATGATCCGGATTGTCTAGAAGAACATTTCTGTGCTTTTAGGGATTTTATTTGTGCACTGTAACAGTTTATGTAAGGTCAGATCCTTAGCAGGTGTAAACAAGTATTGCTCAGTTAAATGAGAGACAGTTGTCACCAATGTGTTCCGTTAGCTGGGGATCTTTAAGTCCTCAAGAGAACGCAAACCTATTAATTGCATATGGTTTTCCTTGCTGCTTTATTTTGTAGTACTCCAGTGCTTTATGCAAAAGGCTATAGTACAGTTCACAAGTGATATTTATGCCCATGATCAGTGCTCATAGAGCTGGTATTAGAAGGTTACTTCATGTGATGATCTCTGGCATAAAAGTACTATTGTCTATTATTTTGTAAAATGAAAGTTTGATAT
Source organism: Calidris pugnax (assembly GCF_001431845.1). Classification (NCBI taxonomy): domain Eukaryota; kingdom Metazoa; phylum Chordata; class Aves; order Charadriiformes; family Scolopacidae; genus Calidris; species Calidris pugnax. The sequence continues at coordinate 1,023 of NW_015094220.1, forward strand.
GACTTTCTTCTGATGCAGATTTTTTTGTATGCAGCACTTCACTGGGTGATCAAAGCATGAACAGGATTTGTATCTGAAACCCATTCAGCATCCCAAAGGGCTGGAGTCACAGTCAAGTCTTATGTTCTACAGTTTGTCATTTCAAATCAAACTTAACTTGAACGTCTGCCAGAGCTTTGATCTCATTCAAACTACGATTCTCTGAAATCATTCAGGGATATTTTGTGTAGATTAAGCCTATTGGAATCCACAAAATTGGAGCAGATTTTATCAGAATTAGCAAACCTAGTGCTGACTTCTGTGAATGAAACTGAATGCATGAGAATCATCTACTTGAGCTGCTGACAGGAAGAAAATTGATATCGGTCTATCTTTACAGTTGAGAGCAGAGTCAAATGTCTAATAGATAGGGTACATTGGCAACATAGATCATTGCTCAACTGATTTTTTTTCTTAAATTAATATAATGGTCAAGGAAAGTGCAGGGATTTATAGCTCTTATTCATCATTTCAAATTTTAACCAAGTTCAGCACAGAATAGAGGATAATCACAACCATCCGATGGCTATTGAAGCTATGTGAAATGGTTTGCTGGTCCTAGAATTCCCACAGCCCTAAAAACTCATTAAAAGAATTTGGACAGATATTCACAGGGTGATACAGTGGAGCTGTTCAGGAGTCCAGAGATGCAAAAATGTTTTGCTGATTTGTCAGATGTGATTGTCTGTAGTGAATTTGTATGCATTTTTTAAAAGATATTAAACAATTTAGCTAACTTGGAAAGGAACAATAAAGCTAGGTGAGAACGTGGGCTGGCTTAGAGGGACAGAATAAGCCAGGTAATAAAAAAATTACCCTTGGCAACTCTTTACACTTTTGGCTATTGTGAGTAGCAAGAAAGAA
>NW_015094221.1:0-1900 GCF_001431845.1 Calidris pugnax
CTAGAGGTCCCTTCCAACTCTGACAATTTAGTGATTCCATGAATGAAAGAGCCATGCTCTAAAGCTGGTTCCTTAGAGTGGTGACTATAGCTGAACGCATTAGTTAGTTCCCTGATAATAACACAGCCTTTACTCCTGAAGCATTCTGGATATAACTATACACGTCACAGGTGTGCACAGTGCTGCAGAGAATCAGTGTAAGACATAAACAATGCAAGTGTCATGCTTAACATGTACCTACTCTTTGTAGGCTTTGATCTTTATTTTTTTGAATGTACTTCACGTGTTCTGCACATCTACATTACAGTTTCTAAATCTATGTGGGGAAAAAGCTATCTTACCCCAAAAATACAGAGGGAAAAGCAACTCATGAATTCCAAGGCTTTGACACAAGACCAAATGTAACAGTTTATATACAAAACTAGGATTTGTTTATGTAAATAATACCATTATTACAATACAGTCCTAGAATATAACATGTAGAACAGTTCTCTCTAAACAACTCTGTAAAACACATGGCCTTCCAAAGCAAGTCTGTGCTTTCACAGCACACGCCAATAATGATGCAGTCATATGTCACCTCGTATGAACCTTGGAACACGCCTGTCTTGCTGCAAATAAGGTCTCACAATATTTCCAGAACAGAAAGGACATACACCTGTGTTGATATAACTAATTAGTTTCAGAGCTGCTTCCCAGGTCACCTTCCAAAGCACTATATGACATGCAGAACACACAACCCTGACTGATGAGGGGGAAAGACAGGCGGCCAGAATCTCCCCAGGACACACTTGTGGATCCTTGAAAATGTGAACAAGCTAAACCAGTCATAAAAGGTTATGTGGAGGGAAAAAATAAACCCACACAGGGAAAAAAACCCAAACCCCTGCTCTGTTCTCTGCTGCCTGACCATCTGTAAGTGTGTGGCAAATTAAAATACATATCATTAACAGGTCTCTTCTGGTAACTGGAATTTATTGTGGAAAGCAACCATGACAACTGCTTACTTGGCTTTATTATAAGTGCATATGACGAACAGCTTAAAGGGACTTCTTAGTCACTTTTCTAGGAACTCCTTCTTCTTTGAATTCTCTAGGAGTGTGAAATAGTTTGGATACAGGAGGAGATCTACACATATCAACCATTTTTCTTTTCTTGTTAGTGAGGCAAACTGGCTTTCATTATGTAGCCTGCATCTGCAAAAAAAAATATCCTTTTTTTAATAGTCTAAGCTCACTGTTTTTCCTCCCCATATATGGTCAGGAACTTAGCTGTTAAACTACCAGAAAGCATATTCAAACTCAAGACCTATTGACAATCCACTTCTTATTCTGAGAAATACTCTTACCTATCCAATAGGTGCTGCTTCTGCTGCAGAAAGAGGCCAATAGATAAATCTGCAGTAAACCGAGCTGGGTGCTAAACTGTAACGCGTGTTTAGCATGATCTTGGATTCTGATACTGGATTCATAGCTTGGCATACAAGACCAACAAAGGAAAAGAACTTTTAATTTAGACCAGCTGAGTCTCAGGTGGTCTTACTTACACAAAGTAAACCCATCTTTACATTAAACAAAGTAAACTAATCTGAGCGATTTTGTCTTTTATTCACAGAAGTGACTACAGAAATACTCTTTTCCAAAACTTTCAACACGCAGGCTGTTTCAGTCAACATTGAAAACAGGATATATTTTGTCACCCAAGAATTCATCCTCATAAAGACAAAAAAATTTTAATGCAGACTGTGTAAGACATGCAGTGGTACCATACAATAAAGACTGTTAGTCCCCATTTCTGTTCAAGTTAGAAGCACACCACTGAACTTTAAAGACACCCTTGTAATTGAGGCTTCCTGCCTATGGTACTGAAGAGATTTCTCCCTCTTTCAGCAACTGCCTTC
>NW_015094222.1:0-1920 GCF_001431845.1 Calidris pugnax
AAAAAAAATAAATTGTAGCACCAATCTGTGCCAACACGGACATCTGGCAATCTGTGGAATTCTAATTACCTCTTTACGCCATAGGCCATATTAAGCAAATTGTCCAGCCTGAAAAGAGAAGGAGGGTCTTTGGGTTAATGTCTCACAGATGGCAAGATCGCTCAATGGAACTATTATTAATAGTGTTCCATTTTCAAAGAAGAAACGTTCAACAAGTTTCCCACACATCTAAGGAGCCCAACAACTCCCGCCTGCTTTGTTAAGCATGAGCTTGTGCTTAAATTTCCACCGCAGCATTTAAAGCCATTTTTAACTTGTCTACGGACTTAGAGAAAATCTTCATTTCCAGGATTTAGTTTTAAAAAAAAATCCACTTCTGATTTGTCTTTTTTTAGACAGTACTAGTATGATTTTTTTTTAAATAATTGAACTGTTCACCTTATATTTACAGTTAACTTGGAAATAAAGTATTACAGTCCAAAATTTCTCCGACTGGAAAAATTCTTGATTCTAACTGCTTTAACATACTACATTCTCCCCACTACATCACATATATTTAGTCTTAAACGTCCACAATATGTCTATATAAATGACCACATAATTTTGCAGAATATAATAAACAGCTTTCCATGGGAGCACACTAAAGCCCTTCTGTCCATGGAAGGATTCAGGGGTAGCCTCAATGGAGACAACTGCACGCCAAAGATAAAAACAAGTGTGAATTTAATGTATCCGAGTTTTTAAATGACCTTTAATTCATTAGCACTTTTCATCACTGAAGAACTAAAATTGCTTTTGAATAGTTCTCTAAAGCCAGTATGCAACTCAATTAAGTGAATACGTCCAAGTTTCCTTTTTTGAAGGCAGACTTTTAACTTCAATGCTAGGTTGCCTGAAAACTATCATCAAATATAAAATTAATGAGAACATCATGTATTGCTAACTCTGGCTTACGTATCAGATGGAAACAGTATATTCAGAATGCAAAGCATAAAACATCCCCAAAAGCATCTGAAGAATCACACCAGAGACTAATGCAAGGTCTCTTTATACTAAGAGCAGATATCTCAGGCTAATACATTTAATGATACTGCTGCTGACTGGAACAGACTCAGCTTTTTTCCTGCTACCAATCCACTGTCATTAACATCAAAGTCTAAGCTGCATCAAAACTGTAATAATATAGCAGAAAATAAAAGCATTACCAAAAAAAAAAGAGAAAGAACAGAATAGTCACTGCTCATTTGATTATCAGTGTAACTCTATTCTGTCCTCCCTTTTTCTATGAGCCTTCATGAGATCTGATTGTACAGTACTTCAGCTGTTTTAGTAAATACAACATGACTACTGCTGTCAGCAGATTTTCCTCCTCATTCTCCAGGAAAGAATATTTAATTTTACAAAGAAAATCAGGTCAGCCTATGCAACTAAAGCATATTTTCCTGCGCAGCACCTGCCCCACATTGTCATTGCTGGTGGAACTTCAGTTCTTTTCCAGGTAATTACCTGAATCTCTGAGCCTGGTGGTGAAGTGGTCCAGGGTAGCGTCTGTTGGGAGACTGATACAGCTGTGAAAGGAGTGCCTGGCTTGTTTTCTGGCTGGGGTTATTGGCAAACTTCACAGTAATTGGTTCTGTAGCACCACTAGGCTTCTGGCCATTTAGTCCCTTTATGGCTTCTTCTGCCTCTATTCTCTTATCAAAGCGGATAAATCCCACACCTCGAGAAACCCCTGGGAAGTAAAAAAAAAAGTGAACAGATGAATATTTGCAGGAACAGCCTCATCTACGGAAGAAACAAACTGAACGTTGGTTTTGACTTCACAGAATACACAGCTTGCAAATTAAGTAAGTCCTATAAAGACAAACGCCCTTCCCCAGCTGGGTTCTCCAAAATCAGTCCCAACCATATTTAATACAG
>NW_015094223.1:0-1914 GCF_001431845.1 Calidris pugnax
ACTTACAATGGGGCTGCTGAAAGCAACATGTCCTGAACGGGGAGCATCACCTGCTCCATCTTCCCTTCCTAGTGCAGGGTAGCTCCCAGACAACTCATTCAAAGACTTTCTGTTCAAAGGTTCATTCACAGCTCCACAATTGAGTCCCTGTGGTTTTAACATGTGGGTTGAAGAGCCACACTGACGATCAGCTGGATCCTCATCCTCTGAATCCAACTCTTGATAGGAGTCCAACCTCTTTGCTATGGAAAAGGAGACAATCCATTATTGGCCCATGAGAAACAAGAAACTTGTCGAAAACATTGCCTGGAGGTTCAGGAAACAAAATTTTAAAGTAAGGAATTTAGTACATAGTACATGTGACCTCTGTCTGAAGTAATATCTGTGGCACCTCTTATAACACCATGCTGCACTGCTGCCATGGTCCAAGAGGCACACGTTGCTTTAGACAGAACACTGCATGGGGGCACCTATATGGAAGATTTTACTGAATCACAGTCGTTGCTGTTGTGTGCTGTCCTCATGTGCATCCCTGGGCAATACAGATATAAATACAGAAATATCTGTGCAGACTAAGTGGCTTGTGTGCAAAAGACCATGGTGTCTTGCACTGCAACTCTTACCACGTGTAGCAGGACCCTTGCAAATAGCAGCTCAAAGCAACCAAACAAATGGAAAACAGGACTAAAACACAAGACCTGCAAGATATTTCAAACTGATTTTCAGGGCTTACCTAATTTCTAGATTTGTTAGGAAGAAGCACATGCTTACCCTCCAGGTAAAAGATAGGGCAGAATGGGAAATAATTATGAACATAACTAACACACTAATATTTTTGGAAGATAACTCTAAGTGAACTACTAGCAGAAGTACAGGGTAGACACACTTTCCCTGACACAACGAGACCTGGATCAGCCACAACTACATCACTCACACTGCTCTTTAACTTATGTCTTCTGAAATACTTTTACTTCCTTTAGGAAATACTCTGAAAATACATTCTACTTTTATTTAAGTTGTTCATTCACCAAGTTTGAAACTTGGAAATATTTCTTCTCACTTTGCTGTTGTCATCCTTCCCAGTACGACTAAGCTAAACCACAGAACCACCCGGACACTTGCACCATAAAATGTTCAAAATATGTGTAGAAATTATTGTAAAAATGGATGTAACCGTCTGCTCCTGTGACACAAGAAAAAGAAGGGCTGAACCGATTCAGTGCTGTGGCCAGCAGGGTGTGCCTTTCGCTCGCAGTTGTGAGCAGCTCCATCTGGCAGCAAAGCCACCAAAACCACAAAAGTGGGGTTTAACACAGAGCAGGGCTTCACGTGTCCATCTGTCAGCACCTCACATGAAACACCTGCATTGCCCACCAGCAAAACAGCAAACGTCTGCAGCCACTAGTCCTTACATACAGTAATAAAAGCTTTGTGGTTTTATCTAATTAATAAAATAGCTAATTGAAGACGAATTTTCTCTTCTGTCTGGAGCTGCACCTTCTCCTGTCTCCCAGAAGGCTCCAAGTAGGCTCTGATGAAATGCACACTGAGGCAGCAACTATGCAGCAACACTGCTTGTTGACTTTCTGGCTAACAAGAAACAGGTGTGTAAGATAAAAGTAAGAACACAACAATCATTATTTTTGATGGAGGTGCTTATCTTTGCAGCGCTAACACACACGTGTACACACACCTGCTTGACTTGCATCTTAAGATTACTGTTAAAGCTCTGACTTCAACATGTATTTTATCTGGCTTACTGTATCCTCAAGGACAACAGTATGTTGGACTGAAGCCTTAAGATATACTCCATAAAGGTGGTACACTGCTATGGCAGTCAACAGGATGTTTGAAACCCAAAATGCCAGGTAAGCTTTGGGACTCCAGTTGAGGGGAAAAAAAAGAAAAAAAAAA
>NW_015094224.1:0-1883 GCF_001431845.1 Calidris pugnax
AAAAAATGGAAAAAAAGAAAAAAAAAATCACTAAAATCCACTATGTAGTCTTGGTTCATACCTATGATAAAGTAGCAAGGAAATACTGCGCTAATGGTTGAGAGTTGCCAGAACAGCTGTTGCAGAAGACAGCAGGAGTTTTCTCTCACAAGACTCATTCATATCCGAGGATCCTGCCTCCTCACACTGACCCACACCCCACTTCAGGAGAACCCAAATGAAGAGGAGTATGACGCTGTATCTGAGCTCCCAGTTTTGTAACCAATTGTGATGGGAGTTTAATGCAAATCTCCGAAACACGACACGAGACGTACCCTAATCAGCCACTGTGTCTGGGTATCACCATCTATACCCCCTCGCCGTCCCACGCTGTAATTCTCTGTAGCTTTTTCTGGAGAGCAAACTGCAGGCAGGCAGACATTGGCCTACCAGCCCTGCCTGCCCGTGTCCCAGGCAGGGTCACTGATGGTTCCAGCAGGTCAGGAGTGCACAGTACAAGCCCAGCAGCTGCCCTCCAAGCCCCAAGAAACTGTCTCAATCTCTCCGAAACATAAAGTGACGCTCTCTGCAAGACTCAATAAGGACTAGTCCAAGGTTTAGGTTTTCTTGTCCAACAGTGCCTGGTTTTCCTTCTGAGACCACCAAAGTCCATCTGGATCCCATAGGAACAGGGCTGGCAATGAGCTTGCTGACGGCCAGTGCACTGCTACAGCTCACTGTCTGCTGCACTGGCTCAGCAGCTCTGTACAGACTTTGCTGGTAGGATCTGGTAGGCCACAGAGTGACCAAACAGCCCAAAATGCCCTGCAAAAACCACCCTTCAAAGGCATCACACCGAATTCCTGCAATTGGTGGAAGATATTGAGTGGAATGATGCAGTGCAAAAGTTCTATTTTTTGTGAAGAACAACAAAAAAGTTTAGCCAGCCAGGGTTGATTACTTTTCCTGCTTTGGAGGATTTGTGCAAATGGTTACTGATGATCAATAAAAAAGCAGAGCAGGACGATCTGGGCTGCGTTCCTCAGCGGGAGTTTGGGGAAGTATCTACCCCAGAGCACCCAAAAGTAAACTGATTATTCCCCACAGCTCAGTGAGAACCACAGCCAAACCGCTGTCTTCTGTACTGCCTGCACGGCCACTGTCACCATGGTCCAGGAGCAATGATCTATGCTACGATAGGACTCAGAAATCCCAAGAAGTCCTGTTGATCGATTCTGTGTGGTATTTGTGGGATCCTGCTGAGAGACAGCCCGTCGTTGACCTGGTAGAACTGATTTACACCACTACCTGCCTGTGGGCTGCTCACATAGTGCATTACCTTCAGCGAGCTCTGCCCAGATGCACAAGCAGTTTTTGACTGGCAGTTTCCTGGTTAGAGCTGTTTATCAAAGCGTCCACCAGTAAGTGGCCTAAATCTCTTTTCACTGCACACACCGCCCATGGATTTGCTTCTCCAAACAATTGATTTTTACTAGACCCTTTGGACAGTGTCTTTTAGTGTCTTTTAGTCTAGCCACAAGGACTCCCTTGGAATGATTTGCTATCCCAAACATTGACAGATCCTCATGTCCTGGCTGAAAACGAAGCTTCCAGAACCCTCATGATGAAAGTGAGAGGACAACGATGCACTGTGTGAAAAATATATACTAGAGTATCATAGCATGATAGGCCAGTGGCTATTTATATCCTTACACCAACGTGTTATCCTGGCCATAACCTGGCCACGTTGGATAAGCTTGTATTTAAAAAAGTTGTAAATAAAAGACAAAGGTTGATATTTGCAAGACAGGAAACTGGATGATCAAGCTTGGGTAGGTCAACCCTTTTTCAACACACATAAGCATAACTTGCTTTGCTTGTCCTCTGTGAGGAAAAAAAAAAAA
>NW_015094225.1:0-1917 GCF_001431845.1 Calidris pugnax
CTTAAGTGGATTTTTCTTTTATATCCAGGCTGATTCACACTTGGAAGAATACAATGAGATGCTGGAGTTCATATTGAAATGGATCGAGAAAGCAAATATCCTAGTGCATGGTAGTATAACATGGAATTCTTCCTCTCAGCTTCGTGATCAGTTTAAAGCATACCAGGTGATTATATGAGCTATGAAATTTAAAGGGGAGTGTATAAAAGAAGCTATTTTTTGAGCAGTGAGGTTTTAATTTCCTACAACTTTTTGCTTCCTCTTCTTGAGGAAAAGAAGTCTTAAAATGCTAGGTTTCTTTGATTGTTCCCCTAAGTCTTAAAGATTATTAATTTGTTTTGGACAATTATTTTGAAGACTGAAATCAATATATATTGTTGAACAGAACTATATGATTCAAAGTTGATCTTTATGTTTACTCAAGTACATTGGCCTCATAGCAGCTTTTGATTGAACAGCATGTCTATACACCGTGATTCTGCTGCACTGAGTACCTCAATGCAGTTGATATTCCTCTAGAACTTTAGTTAACCAAACACAATTTTCAGGCTTGGGGTATTTTGTTTGTTTTCTACTTTCTCCTTTATGCTAAATTGGAATAGCCTTTGTTCTCATCTGATGAGTTTCACCCCAAATGTTTTCAGACTGATACCCAGTGGATGAGTTTCTTCCGGTTGCTTCCTCATCATCTCACATGAGTGTGTTTTGTTCTCCCTGTGACAATGCAGTTTGTTCTGTCTGTGTCTGGTCTGTGTGGAATGTGTAAGTGTGGAATCAGTGGAGCACTTTGATGAGGTTGGAGTTTGTCCACTGTTACAGAACCACGTGAAACAAATCAAAGCATCGTAAGATTATCATGTTTCGCTAATGCCAAAATAAGACTGTGTTAATTATGGTTTTTATGCATAAGTTAGTTAATTGTCAGCTGCATTCACTTACACTGGGGAAACGTACTAAGTCACACTTTCTTATTCTGAAGAGGAACCTCGAGGCAACTTAACCTGAGGATATCTGGGAGTTAGCATTTCTGGTCTGGTTTTTCTATGGCCTTTTCCCTGCTGCAAAAGTTGATAAGGATATAGGCTTAACCAATGCCATCCCGTGGAACACTTTGGTAGCCATTTTTGAGGCAGCTTTAATGACTAGTGCCCTGCTATAACACTGTACCCAAGCACTTTCTGCTGCTTCCTATTGGGCACATCAGGCTTCCAGAACAAATCTTATCCATAGGTGGTGTGTGTTGTATTTTTACAGGTAAGTGTGTATAGCAAAACACTAAAACAAATGTGTTGGTTACTACAGCTGCTGAAGTTTCATACACTTTTGACTTACTCTTTGACTTTTGACTTACTCTTTTGTTTCCCAGACTCCATAAGCTGAAGCACTTCAGCATACACCCAGAATTAAGCATATTGCTGAAACCTTACAGGAAATTAACCTTACAGTAGAACTTAATCATAGGCTTACAGATGTGTGCAAATTGAGGAGTTTGCAAAACAGGAATATACTTAAAGATGTATGTAATCTGAAGCTCAACTCTGGCATTCAATTTGTTCGTATCTCCATCTAGACTATGCTTGATGAATCCGGAGAGATTCACAGTGATCTTGAGGCCATGACTGAGAGGATTGATTATCTGGCAAGTGTATACTGTACTGAAGGAATGTCACAGCAAGTGCTGGAACTGGGGCGGCGGACAGAGGAATTACAGCAAGTTATCAAAGTGCGGCTACCAAACCTCCAAGATGCTGCCAAGGTATATGAAAGCAGTTTTTTTTAAATGACAGCTGACAGCTAGGCTGGTGTGTGCATCTTTCTGAGACTGTTAGCAGTACAGATTAACTGTGGTCTATAAAGGGCATGGCTGTGCAATGTTCCTCTGCAGCCTATGAATGTTCCTGTGCAACCTGCTCTAGG
>NW_015094226.1:0-1931 GCF_001431845.1 Calidris pugnax
GGGAGGGGATGCAGTCCTAGGCTGGAAGACTCTCAGCATGGGAATGGGCACTGCTAGGACTGCCCGTGCACTTGTAGTGAATAAATGGGTGGTCAAGGAGAAAGCTGGAGGGATCTCTGTGTGCAGAACTGGTAATTCCAACTCATCCCGTGGCCTATGGGTTCAGAGCATCTCCACGCCAGGGTTTCTGTACCACACCTCCAATTCTGCAGTGTTACCGAGGGGTAGGGAGGAGGGGGAAGAGAGAGAAACACTGTTACCGGAGCTGGCATTTTAATATTGAAAGGTTGTGAAATCTAATAAGAGCTACAAGGGAGGCTGATGTATTTTTTCCTCATGCTACGATGAAATTGGGATTCAATAAGTAAATGTGACAGAATATGCAATTTCCCATAGATTTCGTGCAGCAGGGCGCTTCCTGCGTAATAACCTTAAACCAGTATTTTTTTCCTTACCCCAGCTAAGATCTCTTGCCTCCATCTTATCTGAATAATAGTTCATCCCCATAAAGTGCAGGCTGCCACTTTAGCTGCACCTTATCACTGCCTGATGGTACATGGCGAACAAAAGTAAATATTTTTTTCCCCTTTTTTTTCCCCATAATGATATCTTCCTGCTTCTTCTTGTAAGAAATAAGCCTGAGCTGTGAATGCATGGGGGAAGAGTAATTCTTAGCTGGCTTAGGTCTCTTTTATGGTGCCCAGGTGTAAAGGGCCTTTCAAATGTTTCATTAGGACCTCTTGGAGATGCCTGTTGCTTTCGAGGCTATACTGACCATTGTAGAGATGATGGAAAAACTGTAGCAAACCTGCTCCCATCCCCAGGGAAGAACACCTCACCTAGATGTATTATTCGAAGTGGCATCATGTGTTGGGCATTGGCTCATGACCTTGATTTCCATGGTCTAACTTTAGAAATGGGTATAATTTTGAGGTTGGCCTTGTTTTGAATGGGGGGTTGGGCCAGACGACCTTCAGAGTTCACTTGCTGCCTCAATTATTTTATGGCTTCGTGCATAGTTATGCTTTAAAAACCCCGGTGTGAAGGGTGAAATGGAGGTGTGCACAGATAAAGGGCACAGGGACATAATCACAAGTGCTCGAATGCCCGCATTTTCACCCATTATTGCTTGTCAGCAGTAATGGCCTGTCCCCGTAACCTCCCCCTTCCCCAATTTTGCAGAGTGAGCTTCTCCCACGAGCTGTTCACATGCCCTTAGCTCCCCCTTCACTGCAAAAAAAATAATAAATGCTCTCACTTAACCTACTAACTGAGCTTTATTTCTACACGTGCCCCCGCCAGGACCTGAAACATGTTAGCTCAGATTGCTGCCCGTTCCTAATCATCCGAAGCAGTGAAGTTAAAAAGGATTCTTAATCAATAAACAATCTGGCTTTAAGCAAACACGTTTTACTTTGCCGCTGAGGGGAGGTAAGGGCACGCAGGCAGGTGGTCCCAGCAATCCAGGTTAACTTCTGGAGCTGCTCACCACTTTGGTGGCTTGGGGTGGTGAGAGCACCCTTGCTCCTGCCTGCCCCAGGAGGCTCTGATTGCCAGCGCATCCAGAACCAAGGGGTACCCAGGGCAGCTAAAAACTACCTCCTCCCCTCTCTGCTCAAGTTTCGGTGCCAGTGTAGCGGAGAATTAAATCCCCATCACCACCAGGTTGGAAAACCGCAGTAATAAAATGTGCATAATGACGCCCTCCCTCCTTCCTCGCCATCAAAAGACTCGGTCTTTGTTATTGCAGGCAGTTTGATTTTGTCTTATCGCCTTCAAGCTGAGTATATGATGATTTTATTGGTGTGCAGTGTTATTCTGCCTGCCCTTGGGAGGCAGGGGTTTAGATGACAGCGCTGGTGAGGCAGGTGAATAGAGTTTTTCAGCCGTCCTCCAGCCACACTCCATTTAAAAAAAAAAAAAAAAAGAAA
>NW_015094227.1:0-1923 GCF_001431845.1 Calidris pugnax
GAGTATGCCACAGAGCAGAGGATTGTGACAAGGGCCAAATGATGTTTAAGAATGGAGAACATCACAGAAATTTGTCCTTATTCTGGGGTAATATTAGTCTGTCAGGAAACTGAGCACAGAGGAAGATAATTCTGCTTTTAGATGGTAGGGTCCTACTGCATTAATTGATTCTCCTGTGAATGTGTTATTAAGTGAGATGCGGGAATTGCTCCAGCGTTAGGGAAAGGCAAACAATGAAATACTTTGCAGCTCTCATTTGATTGCATTGTCGTGGAGAGCGATCACTGAAGTGTGTTTAAAAGGAGTTATTGTAGCACATATCGAAAAATCAATTCAAATGTTCGTTGTCTTGCAACATTGTGCTTTGGGATTACAATAGCTGGGAATGGCTGAAGTCAATGCCTTTTACGAAAATGGGGTTTATGTGGCATAAAATGTGATTGCGGAATTTGCTGTGAATTGGGAGGTTTGTTTACATTGTACAGAGAAGCTGAGCTCTAATTTTCATCAGCGCAGCAACAAGAAGAAAAGCAAAACTGCGTGGGAGAAGGGAACAGGAGAGAAATCAATCAATTTGCTCTAATACATGAGCCACAAGATACTTTCTTTACTAAACTCTAATCATCGATGTCTAGAGCAGAACTAAAACGGAGTGTTTTTTACAGAGGGTACCGGGGAAATATCTTGGCTACTGGAAATTTTGTTAGAGTTGAGGGGACCAGAAAAGGAGAAAATCTCCTTTAAGTCTTAGAGTTTAGGTTGAATTTTCATGCTTTGCTGGTAAGGCACCCAGCACTGTTCCTTTACCCATAAATTGGAAATTGATTTGGAATTCAAGAAAGAAGACACCCATAAAAGTCCAAAAATGCCATTTAGTGTAGTTTTTGAGAGAAAAAAAGCCCTCTTTTAAAAGTAGAGCTCATTATGGACCACTGTTTTTTCTTGTGCTTCACTCATTTTGCTGTTCCATCATTTTATGCTATTTAAGCCAGCAATTTTTACAAATTATTTTTGCACTAATAATGTATACTGTGCATCCTTTTTTCACCATTTATAGGCATCTTTTTTTTTACAGAAGGAAATCTACAGGCCTGTCATCATTTACTTTGTAGTCCCTGCTCAGTACAGGACTGGGAAACATGGAGTCAATCAGTGCAAATGAGTATCCAGCCACGTGTTTGAAGGGCAATGAGCAACTGCAGAAATAGTTCTGAAGAGGAGAGCTTGTTATTAACCTTTCTAACACAATCCTCAAAGGTGCTGGGGCTTCTTGGTGCTCATCGACTTCAAAGGCATCTCAGTGTTCAATATTTTCTGGCAGAATTGGGGGTGCAGGAAAGAGGGCCAGTTGATAATGAGCTGATAGGGTGACAAACGCTTATGAAAGGAAATGGTCCATGTGAGAAAGCATTTCTTGGACCATTTTTACATGTCATGGTTTGTGCAGTGACAAAAAATGGCATAAGATGGCAGTAAGAGATTGCAAAATATACGTGGTTTGGAGCGACACGTTCCAGCAAATCAACCCACTGGCTTGCAATAAACCCAGTTGTATAACAAGGGACAAAATGGGGGTTGCTGAGCTCCATCTAGGCACTGGTTTCTGACTTTTTTGCATTTTTCTTCAATCTCCAGTTTATTTGACATTTATACTTTCTTATCTGAATGTGGGAAAATGGAACAGTGTTTCGCACCACATTGCCATCTGTGGGAAAGCACTTGAAATTCATTGCTTGTCCTTTTTTTATCTGTTCTGTATGAAAATGACTCTGAATTTAGAGTCATATTAAATATGGCATCATGTGCCGATGGGAACAAAGTAGGCTGAAACAAGCCCATCAGTAATGCACAGGCAGCTTTGCAGCCTTCCTTCTGAAGCATCGGCAACGTGACCAAGAGGCCATGAAGATGCTGGGAGGGCTG
>NW_015094228.1:0-1932 GCF_001431845.1 Calidris pugnax
TTTTTTTTTTTTTTTAATTGTGAAATAAGAGGCAAGAGATCAGAACCTTCACACTTCCACAGCAACTTCTTGAGAGCTTCAGTAGGCTGGGAAATTGTCTGGTAAAGCAGACAGAGAGACAAAAAAAAAGTAGCTTCATCATCATTAAGATAATTTAAGTCTGATTTTGTATTGATTCCAAACAAAGTTCCCGTTCACCAGATTCACAACTGCAAGACTGTGTCTTCCAGCTGACTCTTCTTTCTCTGTTAACGTATACTTAATACTACTGTGTTGCTCTAATTATTGCGGTGTTTTATTAGAGTGTTTTTAGCAGGCATTCTAAAACATCTTCATAGATTAGATTGATTGAATATACAGTCATAGATCTTCCTTGTCTTCCCCAAATCAGCCCTTTTGCTGGACTACAGGCTGCAGGTCAAAAATACAAGTTTAAAATATTTCATTTTTCAGTACAAAATGAGCGAATTATAGTTTGGTCTCTTGACCAATTTTCTATTGTACTTTGGGTGACTGGTAGAGTGCTGTCAAATTTGCATTGCAAATTCGTTATGAGTAACATGGGTTTGGACCCTCACACAGAAAGTCTCAAGAGAGGACGTATTGTGCAATGCAGTACGTAAACACAAAGTAAGAAATAGTCCCTATTCCAAAGACTTTGTAATTCTGTACAAAATGCAAAATGCTGAGCTGGGCGGGAGGCAAAGTACTAAAAGGTTCAGTATGAAGTGAAAGGCTTAATACCTTGCTGAGGAAATCCTGTTGTATCCAGACCCAAACAAACACTAATTTTGCATTTCTGAAGATGCTGCTTGCTTTCTTGTAATCCATGTTTGACCTTTCTTGGTGCTTAGACAAGCAGGGCCTTTTACTCAGTGGGTACAAGAGCAAAATATCCCACAAACTGCTCTTTGTCCAAATACACAATATACTAGCACAAAGTGTCCTTAAAGAGGCAAACCATATTAACCAAAAATTAAACACTGAAAAGTACAAGAGTACAACAAATACCATGCAGCATATAAATTCACTTTCAACAAGAACATTGTACACTATATTTCAACAATTACTGTCACATTCCTGCAGTAGCTTGTATTTGTATGTGAAATAAGACCACTCCACAGAGATTAGTGGAGTTTAATCTGAATTCAGTTTTCAGTTTCATCAAAATTTCACAAAAAGTGAATTATCCAGTGACTTTTTCACTGAAGTCACTGGATAATTTAGTCACACGTAATAATAATTAATTATATAAAATTGAGAATTATAATTTATAATAATATTATCATGTAATGATATTTTAATATCATAATAATAATGATAATCCAAGTCACACGTGTCACTTGCAAGTAACTAGATCCTGTATTTGCAGCTCCTGCTGTTAACAGTTGTCCATAAACTATCTCTAAAAGGAAATGATTTTTGACCGGTGCTGTAGCAGTATTTTGGGCAGCAGATCCCTTATACAAACAGTGAAAGGCATAGAAGAGCATAGAAATGAGGGCTAAAACCAGCGTTTTAGGCTATAGGACAGGCTGTGAGGAACTCTCACCAGTCTCAGCTATGGCAAGGGCTTATTGTGCATTATTCACAAGGATTCACAGCAGTGTTCCCCTCCCGTTCACAGTGATGTGGCATCCCACTGACAATTATTTTCTTAGGAAAACACGAGCAGACTGTACATTAAGCCGATTTTCAAACATAGTTTAATATAGTTTAACAGCTGGAAGCCAGAAGTGGCATCATGCAGCCAACAGATTCTGCCTTCTATGCCACTAACTCTGTTTAAGAATCGTATTATTTATCTGAAAATTAACTTACAACACATGAACTATCACCTCTCATGTCCCAGACCTCCCCTTCCAAAATAATGCCATTGCCTTCTGTAAGCTGACTCATAACACATGGCTTCAGAAAGAGAGGAAATATAAG
>NW_015094229.1:0-1935 GCF_001431845.1 Calidris pugnax
ACAATCCCAGCTCCCTCAGCCTGTCAAATGTACATACAAAAATACAAATGTATTTTTTGTGCGTTTCTAATTTGAGCTGTCAGTCACAAAATACCTGCTGCGATTATGGCTGCTTTTTATTCACACCTTTGAAGGAACACTCTGGGATGGACGCGCTCCCCTGGAAAGCACCGAGCAGAACTGGGCTGAGAAGCTGGAGGGCAAAGCCCGCGGGCAGGGGGGGCAGGATCAATAATCCCAACTCCTTTCTCGGCAGGATCTGAGCAAAGGAGAGGTCCCCCTACCTGACTGCTGGCCTAATTCAAAGAAATCTCACCTTTTCAGCAAGCTCCCACTCGATACAGCCGCGATTCATGCCCAGGCACTTTAATAAAAGCAAAAATTCCAGCACGCCTTTTTAATAGAATGTCAGTTTACCCTCCCATGCTGCTGCTTTTTAAATAAAGCTCTTTTTCCAGATCAACCCCCTCATTACACAGTGATACCGACCAAGCCCGCTTCATCTGTGTACTTTTTAATCTTTCTTCTCTTGAGATGGACTGAGGAGCAAACCCGTGAGGGATTGCTATACAAGAAAATCAGGCACTTTTGGCCAATGCTCTAGTCTCTAGCTAGAGAACAAACTCTAACTTTGGTCTCTAACAACCAAAACTTTGCAACTGCTCGTCCTTTGAAGGAGCCGAGTTTCACTGTGGCAACAGGAATCCAAAAATAACACCAAAAAGCACAAAAGGGGTTGCACCTATTTCATGCGACACAGGGAGGATGTGGACGGTACAAGTATAAATATCTTATGCAGAGACCTCACTTCTGCAGTTTGAAAAAGTATCTACAAACAGACCAACAAAATTCTGCAACAATACGGGTCAGAAAGTACAGGTTAGCAACACAATATTTAGATTTACAGTGTTCTCTGTGCAGTGCAAAGCAGGGGGAAAAAGGAAAACACTGCATTTGACAGCAGCTATAGTTATAAGTTTAGATAATGAAAACTCAATTCCATAGACATGTGCTTTCAGAGACAGTTTTCAGAGTACAGCCAGTGATTGTTGCATTTATCCAGTTAAACAGTAAGATTTCTTTCTTTCTGAATTTCTTTCTTTCATTTCTAAAGGATATTGACTTTGAAATCATATAGATCTGCTTAGAAGTTAATGTTTCTTCACAATGTAAGTTATAACATACAACCAGTTTACATTTATATATAAACCAGACTTTTTTCCTGATAGATTATATTACAGAACCCCAGAATGACAGCAATATTAAGCAAATAAAGTGAGACAAACCAAACTCCATCGTCCGTGACCGGCAGACTTGTTCTTCTCAAAGCGTGAAAAAAATACTGCAGTTTTACATACTTTGTAAAAACAAAACCCCCTGTAATAGCTACTTCTGCAGCTTTTCAGTGTGTATATTCACCAAAGAAATTCTAAACCACATGAATATATATTTAAGATTTAAGTGTATAATAACAGAGCAGCATTTTTATCCTTTGTCTCTTTGTCAGAATCTTCTTATATTCTTAGCGCAAATATTTTTGCATATTCAATAATGGCTGCAGGTAAATACAACATCAAGTGGCTTACGCAGAAGACTGAGATTGCTTATAAAAAAACATGGGAAAGAGTAACTTCTAAAAATCAGATACAGAAGAAATCATATTTTCTCTGAATCCAATAAAAATGCTTAAATAACTTCTCCCCTGCAGTGGTAGGTAAAAAAATACCAACTGTGCTGTACAAATATCAGAGAGCTCAAGTACTTGACTATATGAACTAAAAATTGCTGATTTTTATCAGCTATAAGAGCAGTGGGGAAAAAAAAGTTATTGAACTTGTTTAATGTCTTTAATTGCAAATTAGTTTTTCTAGTTTACCTGCACCTCTACAGAACAGCTAGAAGCACAGACACACAAAAAACCAAACAAAAAAAAAA
>NW_015094230.1:0-1935 GCF_001431845.1 Calidris pugnax
GTTTTCTGCTCTGTTCTGAAGTAAGCAGGAACAGCTTTACATGACAGACCATAGCAGATAAATTTAAATGCACATTACATGATCTATGTATGCATCCCTTTATTCCCTACATTCTTCAGACATAGTTAGATTTATTTTAAAATACTTTTGCCTTCAGGTGGGACTTGAAAAAGCCCTATGTAGCTATATACCTACAGGTTCTGGAGAACATGAGTTATTCTAGATAAGACTATTAAACTAAACCTGGCGTAATAAAACCTAATGTCATACTTGTAGTCTCCCTGGTTTGAGGCTTCTTCCATATAATTGCCAACATGCAGTTATGACATTTTTCAGGGTAGCATTATGTCAGCTAAGATTCTCAAAAATTCACTTCTAAAACCTGATAGGCCATAACAGAGTTTTCAAAGATGAGTAAAATTCTGTTGGAGTTTTATGCCTCTGTCCCTTGGTAGCCTGTGGACTTCAGGGTTATAATTTCTCTAAAAAAAGTAGTGACTTGTGTTAGTGAAAAAATGAATAAAATGGTTATGTCTAAACCACATCTCACCTGTGGAATAATGTTAAGATTTCCACGTAGGTCATGGAGTCCAATAGTTGATATATCAATTCCATCAATAATTATCTTGCCTTCAGATCCCTCTAGAACTCTAAACAAGCAATTTGTGAGTGTTGATTTACCAGCTCCTGTTCTTCCAACAATTTCAACCTGAAACAAAAAGTTTTCTGATACAGACTATAATATCCAAGCTACATATTCTGTATGAAAAATGACTTGTGACTTCAGTTTCAACTTTCAGTTCAAATCTTCAGTTTCTTTCACCAACATGGGATCCTATAGGTAGATAAAACTGTTTAAAACTCACTCTTGGAAGACATGGCTCACACACACAGCTCCCCCTCAGAAGCTGCACAGCCTATTTCTGGTTCAGTGGGAATCCTTTCCATATCCTCTCCCCTTTGCCCGGCACTCCTCAGCTCAAACCAATGACTCTAAACTAGGTCTCACTTGGTTCCTTGACCCCAAACCCAAAGTTGATTAGCACTAATCTGGCAGCATATTTCTCTACATATATATTCGGCACAGTGGACAAGAGATTTCATTGCAAATTTGGATTGTCCTTAAAACTGCCAAATTCATAAAACACTATCTCAGTTTCCTACAGGGATAAGAATTTCTACAAAGTAGGACAAAATAATTTTGCTTTTCTCATTTATCTTTTCTGTAATGCCTTACACACTTAATATCTTCCCTGTTCAACAGCACCTTGCTGTATCTAGTATTGGAGACTCTTCATATGAAATATTTTTTAAATAGAAAGTTGGGAAGCAGAATTTTATACCTCTGATTTATTCTTACTATATACATTACCTTCTCTTTACTCTGTGTCTGAAAAGAGACATCATTCAGGGCTAAACCAAGATCCTTCCTGTACTGAGCCTTGTAGTTAACAAACTCTATTATTCCTCTATCGGGCCATCCCACTGGTGGTCTTTTTGACATTATCCATGGTTGCTGGAATTAAAACCATTGGTATTTCAGTATATGACAGTAAAATGTTACAAAGTAATAAAAACATTAGGAAAATTAGATATATCTCTTCAAAAATTCCAGCAGGTTTAGGATAATTCCAATGCAATATAAGGGAAGAAGAACCTACTTTCAAGAGCACTGGGCAGAAACATTCCAACTGGGTATTCTTAGGGGCTTTGGATTGTGGTTTTTTCTTTAACAACATTTTATACACCCATTTAAAAAAAGTAAAATCAGTTTAACTGGGTTGCCGGTGTCTGTTCCATCAATTGCCAGTGTAAGAAAAATTTAGATATTGTTTTTGCAGAGGAACAACTTGGTGAGTCTGCAGTGAGGTAGCTAGGGAATGATTAATAACACAAGGGCTTACCAGGAGACATGCAAGAATGCTCATCCCTTAG
>NW_015094231.1:0-1936 GCF_001431845.1 Calidris pugnax
ATGTGATTAAGACTGCTCTCTTATACCAGCAAACACAAATTCCCTAGATATAAGATTAACATCCCTGGAAATTAATGGACTGAATTGAATTTTATCAGAAAAATGTTAGCCTCCCCAAACTTTGAAGCCACCAAGCTGAAATGTGTTGGTGACTATTTGCCTGTTCTAAGAAAAGAACTCTAACCCCACAACTATTGTCATGGCAGATTTATCTGTTTCCATGACTGTGCCGGAATGTGCCTGGAAGCTCTTCGGTTCTGTGGTCAAATATATGCAAGACATCCACAAGTGGAAGGAACCACTGGGAGGCAGGGAAACAGTGCCATTTAACTGAGAAGAGGCATAGAACCCATCAGTGACTCAGGAAAAGCTGGGGTAAGTTCAAAAAGAAAGTCAGGCAACCTCTGCTCACAGTCCTTGTATTCAGAGAAGCCAGCAGATGCAATGTAATGAAATCTTCATCTCTGCTGGCTGTTGTTGCTGCAGTTATACTTTCCGAAAGTCACTTTGTCAAACAATTTCAGCTACCTGCACCTTGGCCAATGCAGCTTCCGTGTCAGTGCCGTGTGGTTTGGAGGTTAAGCGCAACAACCCTTTCTCATGTTTAGAGGCTGGTCCAAGATGCAAAGATCACATTTAGATCCCTGCAGTGTGAGACATACTGTAATTTCAGCCACAGAATCTGCGAGTGACATAGCTCAGCACTAAATGCTAAAGGCAGCAAGAGATAATAGTCCAAGTCATAAAAACCAGAAGTTTTCAGGTTTAATTGGGAGCAATGCACCCAGGAACCTGAAAGGATCTCGGGTAATTTTAGAAACTAAGACGGGAAATCTCATGATAAATGGAAAGGGAGAATTCCCTACAGCATGTGATGCAACCTAATCCAGTTATCATTGGGGTGAGGCCCAATATTTTCGGGTTTGGAGTTTCTTTTGCTAAAGATTCTGCTTGCTCTCTAATAGTGAAGATGGTGTCTGAAAATCATGTTCATATTTCTTTAGTTAGCCTTTTGGGCTTGAGTCTTTCCATCTAGCCACAGCACAGCAACTTACTGCATAACTGTGAAGAGTGGAAAGGTTGTATATGGGCAATTTGGCAGGGGGAGGGTTGATGGGGTTTATTTTATTTTTTGGAAGCCCAAAGTCTCAGTCTGACACAAGAGGTGGATCCAGACAGCATGGATGGATCCATGGCGACATTGTGGCAAGAGCACCACTGTTGTGCACCAGGCAGCTTATCCAAACAACTGAGCTGCTGGACCTGGTTGGTCTCCATCCATCTCAGGCACAGCCCAGGAGCTGGTGTCCTTCAGTGTTAGATTGTTTCCTCCTCAGCTTGTGTGTTTTGAGACCCTGTTTTACCTGAAGTTGTAGAGTACCATGACCAACTGCACTATATCCTGTTTCCTTTGTGTCGTTTCTCACTTGCTATCTCACTATTTTTAGCCATTCTGCAAGAGCCCTGGTAAGGGGCTCTCTATGTACATCATACCTCTTGCAGAGGGACTTTACCTTCTCCTCCTCCCTCCAGTTACTGATGTACCAAATGCTGGTTTTAGCTGCCCTCCTGGGTGTTGCAGAACATCCTGCCGTGGAGTTGCTCAGTGGTTATTAGTGGCTCAGCCCCAGGTAGAACGCTGTTTTGCAAACATTGGCTTCATGCTGCTGCTGCTGTGCACTTTTGAGGGCTTTTGTCAGGGCCCAGGCTCTAGCTGTGCTTTCCTCTCCATCTCCTGGTCAGAGCAAGCAACAACACTCACCTTGAAAAGTTCATTGGTTTTTGGAGGTTTTTTTTTGAATGATCGACTGTATCACATTCAAAACAAAACATTTTACACTCAGGGATATTCATTGCTGCTTTCTGGTATTGATGTGGTACGTTTGGGTTAATTTATAAGTGGAGTGTTTGTAATTTCTGAACTGGGGCATTTCCT
>NW_015094232.1:0-1936 GCF_001431845.1 Calidris pugnax
TGCTGAGCTCCAGGCTACAAGGTGTCTATAGGAATTGGGTTGCCCATGACTCGGTAAGACTGCAATGGACACAAAATATACTCCTCACCTCTCCATCTATCTTGCCTCAAAATCCATACTGTGCTTCACATTTGTGGATAAAGCCCCAAAGATCGATTCCATGATTGTAGAAAAAGGACTAAAGTGCACATCTGCCTTAAAAGTGACCCTCAAACCCACCAAATAAACCATCAGCCTGACCACAGACCATATTAAAAAAAATCACAGGAATTAATTCTTATTAACTTCTAAAAGGATGAGATATCTAGTTACCCTTTTGTGCCCTTAAAAAGCCTTATCCAGAAGTCTCATTCTCATGTAGGAGGAGGAAACCACTCAGAAAACACATCCTTCTCTAACTGCTGGTTAGAGCGTGTATGCATACAGTGCCTATATATGCAATCAGTCTCTTTTCAGCAGCCGCCTCATTACGTGAATGTTTATCATGTTGCATGCTTAGAATGTTTTATTTTCAGTGTAAGAAATAATCACACTCCTTCCTCACTCCTCAGTGGAGGTTTTCAGCACACGTTCCCGCCAGAGCATCGTACGTTGCCATACAGTCCAGATTTTCACTCAATAGCAAAGAGAGAACATAATAGACTTTGGATCCATAGGTGCTACATTTTTGGAATAATACTTGCATATTGCATGTTGTTACAATCTTGTGATTAGCTCCTTGTAATATGATGTATCTGAACAACTAACCCTCCCAGAAAAGTTAATTTCCAACGCCATAGCACGACAGTTCAACATCTGCTCTTGGCCAGTACGTGGGGTTTGATAAATAACATCACTTACAGAATATAAATGGGAATTGCTTGGTTACAAATCTAATGTGCATAAGCCCCTGATGCATGTAGTTTCTCTAACGTTCAAAAAAAACCACCCCACATTATTTCATGTCACAGTTTACCCACTGCTGCATTATCTCATTAATGATCTCCCAAAACAGACTGGGAAAGCAAATCCTACTGAAAATCCACAGATTTAGGGCACTTGCAAGGGTTGGATGGCGTGCCCCAGAACGTGAGCCTCTCTATAAACAGATGCACAGCGTTCCTGGTCTTTTTTGGTCACATTAAACTGGAAAAACACAGCATCCTAGCGTCCTAACCTCTTCCCAAATGGGGCAAGTGCTTCAGGATGCCGAGCTGATGTCCTTTGACAAGTCAGACATGGCTCGAGATGTTCAGCTACAAGCCCTTCTGCAGGTTCCTGATGGTGACTGAAGCCAGCACTGCAACAAGCAGCACCCAGGATTGTCTGGGTGCCCTCTCAACCCTTCAGCATCCTGCTGTTTAGCCCCCACCCATTACCAAAAAAGCCCCTTGAATATTGAGTGAAGGGAGTTTGGTGCCCAAGAGGGGCATCAGCAACATGTGAGTGCATGGCATGAGCTGCAAGGGACCCCCTGTACTTCTGCTCAGGACTCCAGCACCCAAAAAAGGGGTGCAAAAACCCTCAATATTTTAGCATTCAGAGCTATTTTTTACTGTAAATCCAGCCCTGGTTTGGAGCCAAGTGTCCTAAGTGAAGGGCCAGGCACCCCACAGCAGCTTTCCCTGTGCCATCACACAATCCCTATCTGTGAGGAAGGTGGAGGTGCAGTCAGCTCAGATGGGGGGGATCCGATTCTCGCCTGGTACTGGGGTGCAACAAGAGGCACAAGCAGCCAAGCAGGCGAGAACAAGCCCTGGCAGGATTTCTTTAATAAGCCCAAACCCAGAAAAACAGCCTGCTCACATGCAGTGTCTGAATCAAACACAGAAACAACCGGCCACAAAGGAACCAAAGGCACACAAGGATGCTCTCCCATAAACAGAGGCATATATCCTGTTGCTCAAAGGAGGGTTTTCTCAATGAGTAGGGAAATAAAAAAAAAAAAAAAAAAAAA
>NW_015094233.1:0-1947 GCF_001431845.1 Calidris pugnax
GTTAATTAATAATCTATGTGATGACTACTCATTGGCTAATATACCCCTCAGAGAAAATAAAAAAAATAAAGCTGGAAACATGCAACAACCAGCACAGGGTTCTCTGACTCCTCCCTATGCTCCTGGTGACTCTACTGCAGGGGTTAGTCACGGTCAGTCCCAGGAGCCCAAGTCCCACAGCACAGCAGAGCATCTCCAGCCAGTTGAGCTCATTCTCAGGACTCCAGCTAAAGCTTAGTGACACCAGTTCCTCAAGATCTCCAGTTTTTAAAAAAAAAATTAATTAAGCTTAATCCTTTTCTTAATTACATTGATTGACAGCATAATTAACATTTCCTCTACGCTTTTTCCTTACTCCAGCTATATTTTTGATCCAGAAGAAGTACAATCACCTG
Source organism: Calidris pugnax (assembly GCF_001431845.1). NCBI lineage: Eukaryota > Metazoa > Chordata > Aves > Charadriiformes > Scolopacidae > Calidris > Calidris pugnax. The sequence goes on from NW_015094233.1 coordinate 396, forward strand.
GATGTATTCCTGAAGTCAACAGCTACAAACACAATGAGCAAAGCAGCAAAAAATCCAAATTCAAAGAGAACAGTGACATCCAAGAGCGTAAAAATGAACTCCAGAAGGATGAGCTAAACAGAACAGAAAATAAAAATCAGGTCCATAGCACAAAAGAACCTCTCTGGAACCATGGAGGCAGTGATCTTCAGGAGGATGGTGCTGTGAAGTGTGTCGCAAAGCGTGACGTTGCAGTCAATGGTGGCAGCTCCTGTGCTGGAGCACACCCCGTGCTCAGCCCCAGCACAAACCCAGTGAAAGAAACCAGTGACCAGGGAACCTCCAGCCAGTCAGCAGAGGCTTCTTTAACCATCAACAGAGACTTCTACACCAGATCAGATAGGCCTGGCCAAGAACTTGATCCAGAGGCAGACAGATGGAGGAAAGCAGCCTGCAATGAGCCAAACGGCATTCAAGGTGGGAACTCCTGGTCTGCAGAAGACAGCACCTTTCTCAAAGGAAGCACAATAGTGGAGACACAAAACAATACCATACAACTGCCAGACATTGATTATCCCCAAAATGACAATCAAACTAGGAACTATGTTGAAAAAGACAGCTTTTCAGACAATTGTGCACATTCAGACCAAAACACCAGGCCTTCACCAATACAGGACCAGGACCTTTGTGTGACTCTGCCTTCACCTGTGAAGGAAAGCAGTTTTGGACCTTTTAAAGCTGACTCCACGAGTTTGGGTGAGGGCATTCCTGGTGGTATCACTGCTGTGGCTGTTCCCCAAGTAGCACAGGCACTCGCACACCCCAGCCACAGTGGAGAAATTGAGGAGGAAGATGCAGAAGTAGCGGCAGCTCTGGCTGCACTGGAAGCTGCCACTGCTGGGGAAGACCTGGAAGATGATGATGAGTACTAGAATGAAGGACTCTTTCTAATACACTGGGGAGGATCCAGGTTTTATTTCTGGATCTGTACGAACACATGTACAGCACATGTGGAGAGCTGTTATGAACAGCATATATAAAAGGAGCTGGGACTAAAGCTCTGTCCCTTCAGCTGTTTTATACAGCCTTTTAATGTCTGTTGACAGAGGTACAGATGTGCTCCCTTGGCTAATTAATGGTAATACTAACACTCTTCTCTCTGGGGCCAACCAGGAGAGCAGAGCATCGTTTCTTCCACATAGGATATTCTGCTGTACAGCCACCTCACCCAGACTCATGCACATGTTTCCTTTGGTTTTGACCCTCAAGAGGGTCTGAGCACACTGAAAGTTCCAGGTTCAAAGAACTTCCATTATTTAAAAGAGAACTGTAGAAGCCATGGAGTTAGAAACCACAGATTTTCATAAGGTTAGAATGAAAAAAATATAACTGACTCAAAGTTCTATGATCTAATGCAGGGTGAAATAGGGAAGGCAGCTCAGCTTGTGCTTCACTGTGGTTATGGTTCCATTCCAGGTTAAGCCTAAATCTGTGCATGTGCAGCTGGCACTAGGATAATAACCTTATCACAGAATCCCAGGACTATATGGGGTTGGAAGGGAGCTCTGGAGAT
>NW_015094234.1:0-1946 GCF_001431845.1 Calidris pugnax
TAATAATAATAAAAAATAATCAATAGTAATGAAAGATAGTCAAACTACTGTATTATAAATATAGCCAGTATGTGGGATATCAAGCTGCATTTAAAATAATAAGATGCTCAAAACTGACAAGAAGCAAGGTTGCTAGCATGAAGTTACGTAAGTTTGTATATATGTGTGTGTGTGCAGCAAATGTGGGAAATCTAACCAAGCTCTATCATTTGCTGAAAAATAATTTGGAAACCAAACATACAGTAGAATTATTATTTTGGCTTTAAGAAAAATCTACTGTGCATCAAACAGCTTTTCTTGTTTTACTAGACTTGTGTGAGTCTAGTTTATAACCATAATAACAAGGCAAATTATTCAGACATTGTCAGGGTGAAGTACCTGTGGCTTACATTGTGCCTGAAACTAAATAACTGCTGGAAAAGTGAGGTTGAGTAGACAAGTAATGGGGTTACTGCTTGCAGTAGGGCCAGATTTTCTTGAAGGAGTGGGTTGATGGCCATGAAATGCCCTGGGAGATTTTTTTTGTTGTGCACTTTGAGCAGAGGTGGTAGAAGCTGCGTTCCCTCTTTTTCCTTCTCTAAAATAGGTGAGATTGTTCTGTGAATAGATAAATAACTCTTAGAAGCTATGAAGTAGGTGGAGGTAATGGACATTGTCATTTTTAGTACTTCAAAAGATGCGATTGTAACTCTGGTTTTCGGGTTTTAAGTTTCTGTGATAGAGCCTGGACCCAGAGAGAAAGCTCAGTATTTTAAATAATTTGGCTCAAAGCACATTTGATGTTGAATCCATGCAGTGTTTTGGTAGTGTTCCTGTTTGCATCTTCTCTGTATGTAAAGCAGGTGCTGGTAAAAACACGCTTGTATTGTTATGCTTATGTGCAACCACCTCTTTACTTGCCCTCCCCTATTTTTTCTTTTTAATAAAACATAGTAATAGAAAGAAGAAAAGTATACCAGGTACTTACTGCTCTGTCTGTTCTTCCAGGGCGATAATACAATAAGGAGTTTCAGGAAAAAGATTCTAAGGAGAGATGGTGTTTTTCTTTTTAAGTCATTTACTGTTACTAGAAACTATGTTACTGAGATTGAGGTGCATGTGAAATGAGGAAAAATATTCATATTTACTTCACATATTTATGAATAACATCTGTTCTTCCTAATGAAAACATGAAGACCAAATATCTTCAGAAACATGCTGAAAAGATTTGTTCTTCTTTTCCTAGAAGAAATTACTATAAATTCATAAATAGGCCCAATTAAATTAGTGTTTCATCATAACTTTCTGAACTCTAAGCAAAGCTTCTTATAAAAAGTGTAATCTTGAAGGGTTTCAAGTCTTACGTGGACTGGTTAGAAATGTGTCTTAAGGGTCCAGAACAGAGTTGTTATGTTATTTTTCTGTCCTATGCCATAAGAAACTGTAACTTTTGGTCTTTGCTGCCTATGTTCTGCACATTTTTTTCATTTCACATTCTCTTTTAGTAAGTAGAACTTGTTTTTCTATTAATATCTCCTAGTGACAGAGACAGTGCTGTCTACTGTTTCTTATTCTAAGTTGCTTTTGACTTGATTTTACACGTGGGGAGTATGGAAGCGTACAGATTTGTGGCTGCGGCTTTCACGCTTTGTCACGATTTTCTTTACTGTTGCTGAAGCAAAGTGACAAGCCACCATTTGAAATTCAGAGCTTCCTTACTATGGTAGTACAATTGCAGCTCTTTAAGTTAAGACTGTATTGTTTTGCTGTGAATACAGAAGTAAAGTGTCTCATACTTTTCAGAGACTAAAGCCCATTTCTAGTCTGAATGTTTTCTGGCTTGAGTTTCTTGTAGGATACTTGGATTTTTGATATCTACAGGGAGTTTGTTCAGTAACTTTTAAAAAGAGATGATAATATATAGAAATAAACCTGCCCTGTATTTTTCTGTGAGATTTTTTTTTTTT
>NW_015094235.1:0-1949 GCF_001431845.1 Calidris pugnax
TTTTAAAACTGTCCCCATAAAATTTATAAATGTACCATTCACCACACTGTTTTCCTCTCCAAATTTAAACCACAGTATTTCATATCCCTTTGAGAGCCTTCTCTTGTCACTTTTTAAAGTTTGCTTGTCCCTCTAGCCAGCGTTATGGATTTGACTTTGTTTTTTCTTGTCTGTGTTTTTCCTCCTGCCTTCCTTATTGCTTTGAAATGCCAAATATTAAATTGTAAACCAGGAATAAGATACATTATGTAGATGTTTCTGACATGGTTTGTTTAAGATTGTCACTCGGAGCAACATGTGAGACGGTGGAGGTGATCTCATCAGGCTGGCAGGCTGGAACACAATAACTGTGTGCAGGATTACAAATGTGAACCTGTTCTCTCCTGGAGGAGAAGGAGGATTCTACCTTTGTGCCCTGCACTGGTCCCCCAGTGATGTCAAAGTGTCAGCAGTCATTAAGAGAAAACCAGGATTTGCTTATTCATTGAGAGACAGGTGTCAAATCTGTACTTTACTTGACAGTATTTTTTTTTTCCTTTAGCAGGAGGATGATTATTTTTTCTGTTCTTTCTTACTACCTTTGCTGAAGAAAATTAGCTTTATTTTTAGTGTCATTATGCTGCATTTTCTGTTTGCTTTGCTAGAATAATTGGTAACAGTTTTAGTAACTGTTTTAGTAAACAGTAGATATTAGTAAGCAGTAAGCAAGGAGACTTTTTTTTCTACTTAGGCTTAGATTCTTCTAAAACCATGTTTCAGGAGAAAATGATGTTGCATCAGATATTTTTGAAAAAGCTTATAGGTATAAGTTTTTCTAATATATAACAACTTGGACGATGCCTGTTTTGTGCCCCATGAGAAAGGATCCCACAAAAAAGGGCTTCCCAGCAGTTGAATGTGTGCACTGTAAATTCGGTAGAATAAAATAAAATAGTTATTTCTGGGGCAGAGGTCTGCTTTAATGAAGCTTTTTGTAAATACAGTTCAGCTCTTTCTTTTTCTTTCTCAAAATAGCCTTTGCAGAACTATCTTGATTTCAAGGCCAATTTTAGGAAATTACATTTTCAGTTTTATGAACAAGAAAAGGGACTATTTAACTGTATATTTTCTATGTAATGAGGGTATCTGTAAATGTTCCTGTGATGTTTAAAGTGATGATAATTAAATAATGATCTTTGTGTTTTCAGATATCATACCAATAGTTGTAGCAGGTGTGATTCTCTTGAGGCCACATGACTTGCTATAAATATGCAAATTTATTAAGATACTCTGTTTATTGCCTGGTTTATTGAGTTTGGTTTCGATTTTGCTTCCTTTTTTCTTTTTTTCAATATAATTACTGAAAATCAGGCTGACCGTTCGTTTCAAAGGTTTCGTCTCTAACATGTCCTGGAGCACAAACATTTCTTTTTGCAAGCCTTAATGGAATTTAATCTGTTAAATGTAATTTTTCATCTTGCTGATCCAGCTGGGGAGTCTGTAGGTTTGTTATATGTTGGGTCTTCCTTTATCTGAAGTGTTGCTGCACGCTGTTGATTGCTGCTGAAAATCAGCTTTGTATTTTTCTGAGGGAGTAGTTCTTACACATTCATTTATTTAACAATCTGTTGTTTTTCCTGTATTTCAGTTTTCCAGTTTGACACCGAATTCTATATCAGTGGACTTGCACCTCTCTGCGACCAGCTTGTTATACTTTCATATGTAAAGGAGATTTCTGAAAAAACGGTGAGTGTTTTTATGTTACGGTTTCCTCTCGGCCCTAAACTGCCTTGTGAGTTGGGCCTTAAACTAGTCACACAGTTCTGGTTATCTGTGAAAAAATTCATAGTCTGCTGGTAGTGAGCAGTGCTTGAAACTTCTCTGACCTGTAAGATAAGGTCACTGGAGGTGATGTTGAAGACTGATGTGTTTACCTTTCAGAAGTTCTGCACCTGGGCCGGAACAATCCT
>NW_015094236.1:0-1958 GCF_001431845.1 Calidris pugnax
CTTGTGGCCGGTCCCTGCAGCCCCCCCACTCTGTTTACCCAGGGCACCCCCAGTTCTGTCGAGGTGGGGAATGCCACGAGTCCCTTCCGTGCCCGACGGGCCACCCCAGCCGAAATTTGGTCGCCCCGGCCGGGCAGGCACCGCCAGGGAAAGGAGCGCTTTCCCTCGGAGGAGTCGGGGCTTCCCTCGCCAGGTGCCTCTGTAGCCATAGAAAGGGATAAATGACGATTGGAGAGGCGAGATGAAAGCCCCTCCAGCCCAGTCTCCTGCTATTACCTGGGAGATGAGAGCCTCTGTCTGGGCTTCCCAGCCCCCCCCATCCTTAATGTGGTGACTTGACTTGGGCTCAAGGAAGCCAACGCCTGCACCTTGAAGCGATTGTAGAAGTCAAACCGAATATCTGTAACACCCACTGCGGTTCAGAGGGTGCCCAGTGTGTTTTCAGGCAGCAGATGGTTAGGGTCGTAACAATTACTTGGGGGTCTTTTGTTTAGGAAAACTTCAGGCCTACATGAGTCCACTCTTGCTTATGAGATAGTGACTACTTTGTTCCGAGGGCTAGAAAAGCAAAGATAGCAAGACCTGGGTATAAAGTTTCAAAGGCACAAGGCTGAACAAAGAAATATTTAGAGAAGAGGTGACAAAAGCCACAGAACTGCCAGCAAATGCCAGAACAACCCCCCCAAAAATAACAGAAAAAGAAAAAAGAAAACCCACCCCAACTTCGTCAGTACTGTACTTGTAATGTGAACCAGATTGCCACAGAAAACAAAACAGGTCATAGGCTAGGGAGCAACCCTGGCTGCATCTGCCCCTTTTTGTGGGCCATTCCCCTGATGGTGTGTGCCACGCTGCTGCAGTCCTCCCCTGCTGCCCCCCTTTCTCCTCACACCCCTGTGCGGGAGGTTACCTGCCCGGCGGAGGTGAGGAACCTGCTGACGTGGCAGCAGGGCATTTCACAGCCTCCCACCTCCACCGTCCAGGGCAGAGCTGGGTCCTTCAACCCCTTTCTTGCCATGCAGAGACCTGGTGATTCTGTCTTTCCTCAGGACCGTCCAGTGCAGCGCGTGGTGTTACTCTTTGCTCCTCTGAGGATTCAAACTCACAATATCTCTGAGAATCCAAACTCACAATAACCTTGTCCTGTGGAAAAGGTGTATGTGGCCGTGTAATTAAAGCATGTCTAATCACAGGCTCACACAAGGAACTGAGTTTGGGTTGCATATGTAACGTCTGGTACTTTATACCTTTTGAGTGTGACTAATTTCACAATCTTATCATTCTTTTAGCTTCCAGGTGTATGTGTGTGAGAAAGATCTTCATGTAAACCAAAGCAAAACAAGCAAGCATGACTTTTTATTTTTCCTAAAGTTTTTCTGAAACTGAGGTTGTCCATAGCTTGGCTTTGTGCCATGAGAGCAGAAGCCCGTCTGCTGTTTGGCAGACATAGTACCCAAAAAAAAGCTCTTCTCTCCAATTTGGGTTCAAACGCAGCCAAAGTCTCATGAGAATGGCTTGAGACACAGCCTGGTTATCACTCGATCTCTGGCGCCTTCTCTTCCCCACAAGAGAATTAGAATGCCTCCTTTCTGATTACACTCATTTAAGAGATTAGGTGTTGGAAAATTAAAGAGATAAACATTTGAATATGCATCTGTCTCCTTAATGCCACTTTCAAATGGCTAGCTTTTAATGGTACATTCCATCAGGAAACCATCAACTTCAGTTTAAAACCGTAAAGTTTTTGCTGTCTAACAATCTTTTTAACAGACTTACATTGTTCCCTGCAAAGGGGAAGAAATCCATTAAATCTTTACAGATCCCACAAACTGTGTGAGGCTTCTGTGCTGAGAAAAATGCAGACAGTTTTGGTTCTCCAAAGCAATGCCTGTTCAAGGGCTGGAACAAGCTTGATTTTAATATCTCAACAGGTTCTTTTGCCTTTTCAAGTCCCAAAC
>NW_015094237.1:0-1942 GCF_001431845.1 Calidris pugnax
CAACCCAGACAATTCTATGATTCTGTGTTACTCATACCTCTCTCTTCCTCAAGAGGGGCATCAGTTCTTACAGCCTGGTGATGCCAACAAACTGCCATGAGCATCATAGAACAAAGCCCCTCAGTGCTCATGGTCTTTCCTTCAGGAGAGATCTGGTTGCTGGAGAGAACATAAGGTGGGCCAAAGGCAGTATTTTGACCTTCTCATGGCAAACACTGCAGCTCAGAGAGCTAAGGAGGAGAGCAAAAGCAGTGCAGGACGTTCCTCTGCGTGTTTGACTTTAGCAGCTGCAACACTCCATGCTTTGAGTATCTTACTGTCTCCAGGCCCTGAGGTGGCACTGGTTTCTGTAGGTTTGGCTGAGGTGGGCAGGGATGAGATCTCCAGTTTGGGTTTCTTCCCATCAGACAGTGCCTTGCCTCCAGCTCCCATCAGTTCTCTTCCCATCTCTTCCTTGCACCTGGAGTTTGGGAAAATGAAGAATTCTTTAAGAAAAGTTGGTCTTAGGCACTTGAAGGCCTCTATTTCTCCTTCCTGCATATTCAAACCCTCTCCAGCTGATGCTCTGGATGTTAATAGATGTGTGGCACCAAAGTACTGAAGCAGCTGGTCTCAACTGCTTCTCAGACATGGGGCAATGGGGCTCTTTATGGCTCCCATGATCTTCTCCCACTGTGTCCCCACAGTTAACCGAGGTGCAGAGCCCTCAGCCCCCCAAACCAAACCCAACCAGCCCCGCCGACATCAGCGCGCCACACAACCGGTTGTTTCCCCAATCCGGGAAAATTTGTTGTCAGGGACTTAACTCTGTATGAAAGGAATGTTGTTTCATTTCAGAACCAGAGATTTCCGACAAGACAGAGCATGAGCTTTCTGAAAGGCGAGAGCTTTTTGTTTTTTTCTCACAAACATGCTCAGACATAGCTTTCCTTTCAGCTAATTAAGCTGTTTTAAAGCAAACTGGTCAAACAGTGACATCGTGGTGGGGAGCCTTGGAATCAATTGCATGATATAGAAGGCAGGACATTTAAAGGGTGACTTCTGCCATTGTTTCCCCTGGCTGAATCTTTTCTACTTGGTCAATGCTGCCAGAGTGACCCTATACAATTGGGAGAATTCAAAGCCACTGACCTCAAGGGATGCCATTAAGAAGGCAACTGCAGAATAAGATTTCATGGTTGGGAGCCAAATTTACCTTCTCCTTCCAAGCCTTGATGCTTACAATATTTTATATGTATGTTTTCTTCCTGTCATTAGCATATTGCTACCCCGGCTAAATAAAAAGAGAAGGCAGATGTAGGGCAGCACCGGTGAGAACTGCATCTTGCTGTAGGGAAGAGCCAGCAGCATTTAAGGTGAAAGCTGGAACTGCAAAGAAATCACCCCCTGGCACTACGGTGGTGCCTTCAGCTGCATGACAGTGAGTGATTGGTAGGAGCAAGATTCACTTTGCTCGCACAGAGGATGGACTCTGCCTAGCATATATTTGGCTGAACAGGGGATGACATCCATTGTTTTTCCAAGCTGCTGGATATAAAAATCGGTGAGTTTCAACATCTGCCAAATGACCGTACAGTTTCCCATGTGCACAGAATAGACAAATTTGAAACATTCTATTAATAACCAGAGGCGCTGGCAAAAAATGGGTCCCTCACTGTTTTCTTTCTGAGGACGTCAGGGAGGCCATTCAGTCGGGCAGCCGACACACAAAGAGACCTTGGGAAACCTGCAAAAAGGGGGGGCCACTGCCACGGTCCCGTGCAAAGCCACGCTAAACACAGCCACAGCAGCTGGAGAAAGTCTCCTGTACCAGTGGGGCAGTGGGGAGATGCTCCATCCAGCTGTTTTCAGCCCGCCCGAGGAAGCGGGGCCTGCTCTGAGGTTCACAGCATTGGGCCCCGCTTTCCACGAAGACACCAGACGTGGTGGGTTTGTCCCTGCG
>NW_015094238.1:0-1954 GCF_001431845.1 Calidris pugnax
TATTTGCATTGGGCAGATCTCAGTCTTTCTGTACCATCATCTATTCCCAATAAGGAAGTGGAAGCTTAATTAGGCACTGGAAAGTTATTTTAGTATCCCGAGTGGATGCTGTCATAGAAGGAAAACGTAACTTTCCATTGAGAGAATGCAAGAGAAGTCGTGCCAGCTTGTTTCACTCCTTTCCAAGAGGCAGCTGTAGTCCCGCTAACTGGCTGTCGGAGTGGAGGGCTTTGATTTTGGAAAGGGCACCAGCAGGACAGCTGCAGTCTGCACGGAAATCCAAAGGATGGTAACTTGGACCTAGTTGGTGGTCATGTTTTCTTTGATTCTGGGAGATTTCATCTGCTGCCATCTCACACAGCCCCATGCAAAGACAAAGGCTTTTCATCATCTGAACGTCGGTCCCTCCAGGAAGAAATTAAATTACCTGCCACAAAAAGGGACAGCTTGGAACTGAGGCTGTTTCTGTACTTTTTCAGGACTGCTGAATATGTGATTTGAAGTGCATGAACAGCAGTTAACTTGGTGGCTGGGTTCCCTGCATCCCTACTCGGCCACATGCAGACTGGTTCCTGTGCAGCACTCCTCCACCAGCGCTCAGCTGGCACTGGAGGCAAGACCATCACCCAGTGGGACCCATAGCTGGCCTCTCCTTGCCCCCAGAACTCTCTGCAGGGATAACAAGGGAAAAACACCTCTAAGCACTGAACTGTGCTCACCAGCAAGCCAGAGGAATAGGTTGTGCTCCCAACTTCCACCTTATGCTGAAGGAGAGAAGGGGGAAGAAGTCCCATCTGCCTCTCTCTCTTCGGGACTGCTTTTCCTATTGTTTCCCCAGTCTGACACCTTTTCTTCCAGCGTGAGGAAAAAAGGTCCAACGTGCCTTTAGGAGTCTCCAGCTCCAGAAAGGGGAGCAGAGTGGTGTGAAAGAGCAGCTGTGGGTGACAGAGAGGATGCAGCAAGGGTAAGAACTGTTCCAGTGGGACTGCCCAGGCTCTCCGGGAGAGCTCTCCAGGCCTAACCTCTTTTTCCCCTACAAACAACAAAAATAATTGCACAACAGACAGTATCCCCCTCTCACAAGTTTTGAATCAAAATAAACCAAACTCCAGAGCTGCTTTTCAGCCGCCTCTGTTCTCCCCGTGCCAAACTCTCAGACAGATTTAATTTCCATTCTCTGCTGCAGAATGAACCATTCAAGGTAATTAGCTATTCTTTTTCCTTTCCTCCCCAAAACATGGAAACTCACGTAAGAGGGAAGGGCAAGGGGAACTCCGTGAGTTTTGCTGCTGGTCACGTAGTTAATTTTGCTGATTGAGTCACAGCTCTGTTTTCTTCCTGATGATGTTTGTGATTGTGAACATAAAGGCAACAGACCCCCCCAATAACGCCCAGGCCCAGAGCCCTGGACTTTATCATTTGCCACCAAAATATGAGGGCTCCGGGTCCCTTCCAGAACCGGCACTTTCACACCTCATCAAACCTCTAGCCCTAAAACAAAAACCTGATAAAACAAAGCTATTTTTGAAAAAGGTTTAGGTAACTTTGTCGTACTTTCCCTTCCCAGTGGTACCTTATATCGCTGCAACATCAAACAAATTCCTGGATAAAACAATAAAGGCAACTGCAGAGAAAACACTGAATGGCGTACGATCTAAGGAACTGCTCGATGAAATCACCCCTGAATAGGAAAAATACACGGGCATTTGTTCAATATTCTTGGGCTACTCAATAGTAGCGATTCCCAAAGACTGGTCCCACTTATGCTCAGAAGATTTTCCACCCTACAGCTCAGAAATCCAGCTACCTGACAAAAAGGGAGCAGAAAAACTTCCCTTCTAGTACTGGATCAAGCACAGAAAGTGTTTGTGGCCTCACGCACCTCCTTTCAAGTCATTTGCCTCTCCCCTACTCTGTCTCTCGAGCTGCAAACCTGGGTATCTTCTCAGTTCAC
>NW_015094239.1:0-1960 GCF_001431845.1 Calidris pugnax
CCTATTTATGTAATTTATTGGGATCTTCACGGGAGAGTTTCGCAAACCCCGTCCTGGTGGAAACATTCTCCTACCGTGCAGCGTGAAAGGATGGTTCAAACTGTTTCTGACTGGTGTGCCAGCCTGTTTACGTCTTTTTTTACCTCCGTGCACAGACTGAGCATCATTTTTGCAACATCGGCTCTGTTCCTTGTTTGCCCAGAACATGTTTTTATGAGCTGTTTTTAACTAATTTTATTTATCTTTTTTTTTTGTACTTCAGGAAAATAAATTTATGTACAGCTGTTTCTGTCATTCTTCTTGGCCATATGGCCCTTTAGGGACACTTATCTAAGGTTAAATCTGTCATGCCCTAAGGTGGAGTAAAGTGAATGCAGATACTGTGTGACACTTTCTTTCACCGTGACAATGGCTCTAAAACTGTCTCCAGGACCAAAGACGTTCGTCCCCAGGTGTGGCTGTATTCCTGTTACATAGCTGAATGGCTAGACCTGTGCTGCTGTGCCTCCTGGAGTGCAGAACATGTGGCTTGTACTTAACTGCAGGTTTTTTGTATGTTTTTTTCTGGTTTGTAAGTGCCAGCTGGAATTTGGAGTTGTCACGAATGCGCTGGGAGAACCCTTTTCCCTCAAACTTTAGTCTCTGTAGCAAAAGAAGCTGGGTAAGTTTAAGATGCTACTTTTCTAGTGTGCCCATTGGATTTGGATAATTGTAGATGGGAAGGTGATTTTGTTTGACATGGTGATTTCTTTTTGAACCAAATGATTCACAAATAACCTTGGTACTGTATTTACAAATTCTTTTGCTTTCTGCCACCTGCCTTCAAGTAGGTTTACACTGTTTTGTGTCATGGGGTTTGGGCTTATATTGGTAAGGAGAAAAAACAGTGCAGCCCAAACGGTCATCTGAACTGCTCCCAACTGCCAGTATCAATTAGCCATTAAAACATGAGGTTTTTTAGCATGTTCAGCTCTACTGCTCTGTGACATTTCTGCTGGTGCAAGAGTACAACCACATCTCATTCTCATCATAACACTGTCAGGTAAGCATAAAGCTTAACAACACTTCTGATGTCTCTCTTCTGTTTGGAAGATGCTGGCTGGAGTCAACACACAGTAACTGTAGTAGAGGATTTAAAATTCAAAAGTGATATTATAAATTTTGTTTATATTGCTTTTTTCTTATATTTGTTGATTACAGATGTCCCAAGAGTAATTTTTTCCTATCATACAGTAGTAGTCTAGCCATAGCTGAGCTGAGTTATAAAATCAAATAAAAAATCATCCAGTAAAAGAAAAGTATGGAAGAAATGCAAGCTTAATTAAGGAAATCTCAAGGTAATATTGAACAAAGAACTTTCAGAATTAAGGTTACCAGTGCAGCTCTAATTAACTTTTAGTAAGTAGTGTTATGATATAGGCATTAATAGTAAATGATGTGCACATTTTCTATGGAACTACAACCTAGTTAATCAGTATGTTATACATAAATGATACATGAAGATCAAAGTCAAAATGCTCCATAATTCTAGTACTTACAGCACTTTTTTCTTTGTGAGTTGAATTCCCTTTGCCTTCAGTTGCATTTTGGAGGCTCGGTGCTTCTGTACATCATCCCAAACTGATTCCTTGGTTAAAGGAGAGAGACTGGTGCAATGCAATCCATCTCAAACAAAATCTGTTACTATGTAGAACCTTGTGACTGTAATATTTACAAGATGCAGCTCTCTAGATTATCACTGAATTACCTTAACCTTGAGATGACCGTTTTCCTGCCTTATTTGATCTCTCCCCTTACTCTTCCCTTCATTTGCTGCCTGCCTTCTAATACTTTCTTCCTAGAACTTTGCCCACCACCTGTATGAAATGAAGCAGCAACCAAGGGATGCCTCATAAATAACAAATTTATCCTCTCTTGCTGTATGAGCTTGTATTTTGAACTGCCACAAGGTGAAGACCAA
>NW_015094240.1:0-1949 GCF_001431845.1 Calidris pugnax
AAAACTGAAAAAAAAAAAAAAAAAAACAACCTATTCTTCTCTTTTCATACTGGGAAACAACTGAACAGCTTTGGCTGAAATTTCAGGGGGAAGCAGGGATGAGTCAGCCCAAGACAGAACCTTGGATGAAAAACATAAAGGTTAATTAAAACTAAATAGGTAGCTTCAAGCAGAGGCCCCATTACAGCTGGTTAAAGGAAAAATAATATTTTTTTTCTTGCAAATTATGCTTTTTCATGGTCTCCATATGAGCTGTGATTACCCTGGTGAGGTATCAGTCACATTTCCGAAGAAAATTGCAAAAAATTTACCGAGTCTTGACATCAGTTCATTAGATTCGTCTCAGATTGTAAACACCAAGAGAGGGAATTAGGTTTTCACTTGCGCTCGTTGAATACCTCACCCAAGGGGATCCACGCAGCTAATTATTATGTTTCTAATACATTTTAAATATTCTTTGAATGCATTGCAGCCTTTAGCATGCAAAGGCCACCTTTTTTAATTATTTTTTTTCCTCCACGCTCTCTTTTCATCAGAACCAGCAGGATTCATTTTCCATCCAAGTCTAGTCCTTTGGTTCATTATAAGTCTGTGCCTTGGAATCTTAAGTATTTATTCTCCTGGTTACTGGTGACTTACCAGTTTGAGATTGTGGGACTGGAGTGGAGCGAGCACTTTCGCAAACGCTGACGCAGAATCCGACGCAGCCAAGATTTCTTTTAAGTCTTGAGCTCATAAAATAAAAGCTCGGGCTCTGCCTCTTTAAGATATATTTATTTATGAAAGAAAACACACATCTGTCTCTCTTTGCTGACCTTCAGTTTCAGTTTGGCTCTAACACGCAAGTTGGTTTTCTGTGTCCTAACTGGGCCTGATGTTCTTGTAGGGGGGAAGGGAGGAGGGTTGGGCTGAAGATTCTGCCGAGAACAGACAAACAGAGGCATTGCATTTCCGTGACTCTCTACTTGACCCTCAGCTTAATTAAAATCCACTTTGCCCATTTACATTTATTGTTTAGGCAAATTACGCCGGGTCAGTTTTGCTCTGGTGCAGCCTCTCGAACCCCGATGCAATTGATAATTTGATTTTGGCTTTTCTTTAAGATTGCTTCCCAAGTTTCTTGGAGGTCCACAGTACACCAGCAGCTGGCAACTGCATCCAGATGTTTTACCTCTACTTTTCCCTCAAATCTCCTTCCTTCTATCAAAATTTTCTCCCCACTATGTCCCTTTGTGACCACTACTACCAAGCTTCACTTGATTTCTATTCCTCCAATCCTCAAGGTTACGCAGTGCTTCCTCCAGGATGTTCCAGCCCTCCTTCGCGTCGATGTTGCCTTCCAATTTTACGTCATCAGTAAATTTAATTAGCAGATTCTCTCTTGCCTGAAAATTAGTCCTGAAAATATCGTTCATTTATTCTTTTCGTATGTTTTGTTTATATCTTATTACTGCTCTCTGGCTTCCTTATAAACACTTGACAAGTCTATAACCACACAGATCTAATAAAAAAAAAAATGTGGTTATCTAAGCAGCACAGTTGTTACTGCTCCTGTCACTTTTTCCATCAAAGGTTTTCTATTATCAACTTTAAAATTGTCATTGTTCAGAGTTACAAGGCAGACTGGGAAATTGTGATGGCACATTAGTCCAATTCCAACCAAAATGAAAGAATCATCTCATTTGTTAAGTTCAGAAATACTACCCACTGAGAAGAAAGGCCTTGGTTCATGTTTCTCAGAACTCTTTTTCCCAAGATTTCTGAAAACTTATTTCAGTCACACACTGAATTGTTTTCTGAAATCCTGAGGGCGAGAAATCAGAGAAGGTGGAAGAAAATGGGGGTTTATAACAAAAGCTTCAATTCTGGGAAACTAGTGGCATCTCAGAAAATTAGCAATTGTCCGTAGTTATTTGCTGGCTGATTCTGACCCCAAACCAATTTTTATT
>NW_015094241.1:0-1935 GCF_001431845.1 Calidris pugnax
ATGTCTTAATTCTTATTACTTACAGACAAGCAACTTCATTTGTGCAGGCAAGACAGGTTTGACATAAACTTGTCCTCAAAAGGCACTCACAGCACTGCTTCCTACCTCATCCTGTTCTTCCTTCCCTTGCACCCTCAATGGGGATTCAACCTAAATGGGTCATGAATTGACTAACTTTGATGTGAATGGAAAATGCTTCATCTCCTACTCTACAAAGTCTGCTGGTTAATATTCATAGGGCTTGAAGAATATTAAGCTGTTTGAGAAGGAGCATATATATTCCCACAAATACGGGGGAGGGATGGAGGGGAAGAGATTGTCAAAGTTTACAAAGACATCGTATCGTGAAGAGCCTTGTGAAAATATTAGATGGTGAAGGAGCCAGTTATTTACAAAAGGAACTCAGTCATTTTAATGAACACATTTCATGAAAGTTTAATACTGTCTTACGTTGCGCATCTTAAATCTCAGGCTCCTGAAACCAGGTGATCAGATGTGAATCTCCACTGTCCTTTTCATCCAAGCATTAACCCTAACAGCTCAAAGGGAAAGCAGAGAGCTTTCAGACGCAGAGCTTCGAACCTTTTGATTTATGCAAGCTTCTTGATATTAGAAAGTTTTGCTTCGTCTTTGAAAGTGTTGACATTGGGCTTCCCTCGGAGCCCTGACAGACGTGATAAATCATAAAGCCTATCAGAGCACTGGGACTTTTTTCTCCCCAAAAAAATATGAATGCAGCACGCAGACGGAGAATGTAATTGTTACGGTGCCTTGGACTGGCACAGGGCAGAGACCAGGCAGCAGGACTCCACTGTCACCCAAGGAGGAAAGCTCTACGCCTGGCATCCCTCATCCCTCATCCCTTCTCCACTCCACAGCCCTGTGGGCATCCCCAAATTCCTGACATTTCTCGTCTGCTGTGCGTGGGGGGGTTGGTATTACTCCTCACCATTCCATTCTACCACTCTCTTCATGCACAGGGTTTATTTTACTCTGCCATTCAAAGAGGAGATGTTATTCTGCCTCATACTCTGCCTGCCACCTCTTACAGCTTAATGCCCCACCAAACCCTGGTTGGAGTCATTTGTGCTTCAGCACCTTGGAAGTTTTTCACATTCTTTCCCCTGCCAAATTACTGTTTTCCTTTTCTCATCACCTTTGGTCTCAGCCCTCCTCAGTTGTGCAGATGGAGATGGGGAGGAGCTGTATAATTAAACACGAACGTGACAGCATATACATTTGTCAGTTGGTAGGTGTGCCATGGACACGTGCCTTAGCACACAGGCTGTTCTCAGCGACAGCTGCTGAGTACGAGCCGTAGATAATCCACACCACAGACTGCTTTGAGAGATATTAGTAAACACTGAAATGACAGGAAAAGCAATCTGAGGTGTGGGGAGGTACAAGGAATCCAACTGATACGCTTAGTTCCATTCCTTGCTTTGCCATCAGCTTCACACTCCTTCATTTCAGTGCTTTGTGGCTCTAGCCCAGCGTGCCTTCAACCTGTCTGCCCTCCAGGGTAACTGGGTCCATGAGTTGCAAGGTGGAAGACAAGCTCAAGGTCCGTCAAGGAGAAATGGAGGCTGAATCTGGGTTTCCTCACATCTTGAGGTACCTCTAAGATCCCAAGCAGAGTGTAAGTTTGGAAAGGTGAGGGTACGGGTGCTATGTTGTGCTCTATTTTGAAAGACAGTCAGTCATACCAGCCCTCTCTAAATGGATGTTCCAGGGAGGCTCTCCTGGTTAGAGGTGGGGACATCCTGGCAGCACCCAAGACCTCGTATGCATCTAGCCCTCCCTCAGAGCTAGTAGCTAAGTGCTACTGGACATGGTAGCTCATGGCAGGAGCAAAGAACTGGAAGTTCCTCAGATCCTGTTGCCACAATAACCAGTTAAAGAACCTCCATCACCAACAGGCTCTAATCCTTTGGG
>NW_015094242.1:0-1950 GCF_001431845.1 Calidris pugnax
CCCATTCCAATGGCTGAGAACCCTTTCCTCGAGCTGTTAACCAGCACTAAGCTGGAGACAACTCAATTGCCTTCCCGTGATCTGTAAAGTATGAAGGGACAGAGCGTGCAGGGTACAGAGAGTCAGCAGAGAACAGCAGAGCTAACGTTTCGTGTTAGATGAGGAGTGGGTGGCTTTACCCATGTACTGAGGGTAGCATGGAGGATTTGTGTTTAGGGAAGCGAAAAGGAGACTGTTTGTGAGTCAGTCACCCCTGGATGGCTGCTGTGCTTGTGCCTGGAACAAGCTTGCTATTTAGCCCTTGGTATTGAGAAGACACATGAGACGTGCTTCACTGATGAGTGGTACCATTTATATATCTGCTCTTGTTTTTCATTTCTGGGCACACTATGTGCCTGCAGTTGCACAGATGCTGCTTTCTAGACGTTAAAAGAATTAACACCTTCCTCCAGTGTTTCAACGTAGTTTAATTCTGAGATGTCAAGAACTTCTTGGAAGAAATACCGCTTTTCTTCTGATTCCTTCTTGGGAGCATGAATGTTTCAAGTAGTAGAAGTAAATCTATTCAGGGTTTTGGATGCCCTCCCTAAATAGTTCTGGCAGCTAATTTAGTCCTGTCTCCCATCTTTCTGATGTCCTCTTTTCCAGCATAGCCTGTATCTTCTAATTCATTCTGCACTATGAAATCTCATTACACAAAATAAAATATGTATGAAGGAGAAATACGAGGTATGCAGGTGGGCCAGCAGGCCCGGAATGTCCTTCCTTAACTGCAATCTTCATGGCAATCGTGTGGGGAATGTCAGACCAACAATGCTGGGGAACAGCACGACTCTTCTTCACCAACAACGGTCTTAAAGTTCCCTGACTGTGAAGCAGTCGGAGGGGAAGCTGCTCAGGGGTGGGGTTTTTGTCAGTGCTCACCAGAAGCCAGTCACAAGCTCTTTTTCCCAAGGCATGTTGGGGTGCTCTTTCTGCTTTGGATGTGCTTCACTTCGGAGGTGATGTTTAAACCTTCAGGGTGCCTTGTGCTAATACTAAAATTTCTACCTTTCAAGGGGCTTTGACCTTTCTGTTATTCATTTATACTCCCGTTATAGGCCCATAGCGTCCCTTCACCGACGGTCTTTCTTCAGTCTGTGTTTCATATTTTCCTGGGACTGTTGTACTCAAAAATGTTCAGAGCCCAAGTAATATTATCTCGTATTTCCTCTGGCGGAGACGGGGTATTACCTGTGTTTTGGTAACGGTACGCCTGGGGGAGGGTTGATCAAGGAACATGTACTTTCAAAGCTGTGAGATCTACAATGAAAACTTGGAAACCTCAAGTTGGAGAAAGGTGTTAAATTGCTTTGTTTAACAGGTGCATGTTGCACGAGATAATTAGGCATGCTTTAAAGTCAGCTGCAGTCAAGCTAATATTTCAGGATTTCTCTCTCAGAAACCGCAGGAGGAGGGTTAAGGGTCTCAGGATGATAGGAAATGCCCTCAGAGCACTACCCAGGCCAGACAGCAGCATTTCCCACTGCGTCCCCTCGTCCATGGGAGACTGAGAAATAATAAGGATGCTGAGCTCTGAATAGCTGTTATTCCTTAGGTATACTCTTTACCCAAGAGGTTTCATCTGCAAATAATACATTTTGAGATGGAGCACGGGAAGGATGTGACAATTTAGAAAAGGATGTCAGAGATCAGGTTTTAAAATGTCAGAGCTGGGTAGGTTTGCAGTTCGAAATGGGTTTGGAGATGGAGATCATGGGACGAGATCCTCTACTGCTGTGCCTCAGTGGCATTATGCTGACATATGAATTCAAAGACTTGATCTGCATATTCTAATATGGCAAAAACTGAATTTTTCTGTCAAAATGCATTATTTTAAATTATATTGCATTATTTTCAATTTTTCATTATTTTCAATGCTTATAAATACTCAAAGGGTGGGAGTCAGGA
>NW_015094243.1:0-1966 GCF_001431845.1 Calidris pugnax
TCTCTCTCTTTCTCTCTCTCTCTCTTTCCCCCTTGATCTTCCAGTCCCCGGGCCTGACACATGACTCTGGCAGCGGATTCCGTTTCTCTCTCATCTCCCTCCTCCTTCCCTGGGACTTTGCTGCTGATTCACTTTTCCATTGCAGATAATTTGCCCGCTCCTCCTGCGCCTCCCTGATTCCCCTGCAACACAACTGCCCACAGCCTGACCTGATTTCTCTCCGAGGTAGCTGGGGATACGTCTCTGCAGTTCTAGCTCTTGAGATGTCTCCTATAATTAGGTGGTGTGTGAAAAAGCCAGTGTCTTTTGTGTGCTGAGTAGTTGGTTTTTTGCCTCGGTGCCTCGGGCATAAATAATATTTGTGCCTCTGCTTGGGAAGTTGGTGACAATTTGGATCCTTAATCGCAGGCCGTTTAATTCAAGAGCAATGTGCTGTAATGTTGTGCGTGCAAGGTTGGAGGTAATCTGCAAAGCAGGGAAAAGGTGCAGTTCTTCATGATGCATCTTCAGAGACTTTTCGGAAGTGCATTTTCCCTAAGTGCCTCTTACAGCAGAGAAATCCCATCTTGACTTTGCTCTTCGGGCTGGAGGAGATGGGTGGGATTGCTGTGTCACAGGAGACAGGAACCACAGCAGGTGTGATGGGGATAGAGCAATTAGTGTGGCTGTTCTAAAACCTGGTCCTCTTTTTGTTTGTTGTGGGGTGTTTTTTTGTAATGAAAATGTGTCTGAGTTAAATTCATAGCAAGGAGGAAATAATCTCTTTGAAAGATTTGCTGTTCATATCCTTCTTTTGAGAAAACTTCCACTGATTTTTTCCAAAAGGTCTTTTAGAAAATCAATACAGGCAGAAGCAGTTAATCCTCTGACATGAAAATCAGAAGCTCTTTTCTTTTGGATCAAACATGGAGGCTGGTTCATGGAAGAACAGGATACAAGCCAAATAAAATCTGTCCTTTGCGGTTGACCTTTAAAGCAACCGCTGAGTGAATTTAGCTGGGATATTGGTTTGATACCAGCTGAGTGTGAGCAGGGCCTGCAGGGCGTGGGTGCAGGGCAGGCCTGGATCCAGCAATTCAGAACCCGGGATAGGCCGAAGCGCGCTCCGTGCTGCAGCCTGAGACAACTGGGGAGGGTTTGGCTGCCGGTGGGAGCGTGAATGGCACATTAAAAAGCTCAGTTGCAGCCCCACAATGGACTGGCCAAAGTCATTACAGGTTTTTGTCTTGGGTTTCAGCAAAGTGGATCTGGTTTTGCAAATTAGGCTCATCACGAAGTCCCGTAGGAATCCATTTGGCCTCTGCTCCAGCACTTGCAGGATCAGCATGTGCAGGGAAATGTAGCCGCGGGGCTGGAAGATGAAAGCAGCAGGACTTTCTGTGTTTTAGTGAGTCCAAAGTCGATTTGATCGGTCGGCGTTTGGGCTCCTGACATCTTCCTACAGGGCAAACAGTTGCCTTTGGGTGGTGCTTTGAACTCCCCTGCACAAAGGAGGCCGTTCTGCTGCTCTGAAACAAGAGCGAGGGAGGGGGGTGTAAAATTCTCCTTTGGTTTTGAACTGAAGAACTGGTTTTATTTTATAAAACCCACATTAAGGAAGAAAATGTTGCTTTGATTCTGTTTGGTTGAGAACAGCTGAAATGGCAGAGCAGCAGCAGTATTTAGGGGCCCTCAAGCTAAGAAACTCTTGGTAACACTGAGACAGTCAACAAGAGTAGTTGCTTTAATGCAGCTTTGTTATTTATCGAAATCTTCCTGTCCTGTTTTCAGAGCACAGCTAGTGAAGGATCTTGAATTGGAGAAGAACATTAATATGTGCTAGGGTTGTATTGTTCATTAGCTAATCCTGTATCAGATGCTAATTCCTCGCGGGGAGACTGTCCTTGTGCTAATTGTTTGTGCGTTACTAACTCCCAGTTAAAGCCAGCTCCTCCCAGCATCGTCTCACCAGGCGTTGAGTTCTGCT
>NW_015094244.1:0-1962 GCF_001431845.1 Calidris pugnax
GAGATGATCTCCAGAGGTCTCTTCCAGCCTGTGATTCTGTACTCCTCGGGAAAGGAGAGGACTTGTTGTTTTCCTCAACTTGAAACCTCCCCGTATCAACTGTTTTTAGGAAGTTTTGGAAAAGGACATTCACATACCATTCCAAGTGTGCTCTAATGCGGAACGTTTATCCAAAAAGCTAAAATACTGGGAGATACAAGCCTGCCCTAGTGTTGCCTCCTGTTCTGTATGTCCAGGTTATGGTTAATATCTCCAGGACACCATGTATTAACTGTTTTTCAGTTTGATGCATGACCAAATGCAGGTGTAATTACCCCTATTGTCTCGAGTGAGAATCTCATTTATTTACTCCTGAGCTGACTTTCACTTCCAATGGGAACATCCTCCAAAGGGATCCCCCTCCTCTCCCTCAGCTCATGCCTTTAACCTACAGAAATGCAAAACATAGGCCCCTTAATGGATTTTATAGGTGTATATATCAGCACTTGAGAGTTCAGTAATGGCCTACTCCACATGGGAAAGCTTTTGGAGGATGGCAAAACAGAGATGTGATTTATCTAAATCAGCATCCTGCTTTCAATGGCCACTTAAAGAAAGATGTAAATTCCTGCTTGTGGACACTGTCTCATGACATCGTGTTTGCAATGTCAGCATCTAGCTGTTGGTTCTAGCAACTAACTACATTATTTCATCTAAACAAGCAGCTCTAAAACAACTTTCTCAGGAGTCACCAACAGCTTTCCTTTGAGTCTAATCTTCTGAAGTGGGCACACAAACCATCAAGCAACAAGGAACACAGTGGCAATTTGGCAGAAGATAAAAGACCGTGCACTAAATGGGACCAATTGCCACCACCCTGCTTTAATCGAGACTAACAGAGATGAGAACTCTCAGCAATCACTGCTCCTGCCCCAGTGGATTATGAAATATTCCATGATCTGCTGAAGTGTGAGATATGAATTCCTTCCCACACGGTGATGAGGTCCCTTGGTGCCCTTAAGAGGAAAGTGGATACTCACGGACAATGCACTGGTTCCCTCCAGGCAGCGTTTTCCAGCCGGGGCAGCAGTAGGAATGGAACCTCGAGCCACAGACGTTGGGTCTGAAAATTAAAAAGCAATGTTTTTCCCTCTGTTTCTGTGCCATTGGATAAATTCAGCATGTATCATTGCTGCAGGAGAGCAGCCGAGTACCTCCTTGTGTGACATTTCTCTGCCAAACTCCATTCCCTCATCATGAGTTTGAACCAGCCATGCTTAATTCCCACCAAAAGGAGCCACCATATGTTATTTTAATAACTGACCTGTGCAGAATACTGTGGGGCTCTGATCTTACAGTGACCCTCTTGGGGCTATGCGGAGGAGTGAAGGACTGAGGCACAGCCAGGTCTCTCCTGACACGAAGTCACGCCATGGGACCATACCCACAGGGTGCTGGGATGGCTGGGCACCCTGGGAATGACAACCAGGCTCAGTGGCACCTTATGAGACCCAGATACCAGATTCCAGTCTGGATTTTGGCAAAAACCTGTAGTGTTTTAGGGCAACAGATTCCTTTTCTGGCTGGGAGAGACTGGTGGATCCCAGAACATCCCAAATCCCCTACCCCGTACTACATGAGTCTCCCACCTTCAGCATGATCTCAGGAGATGCACAGAAGATACACCGAAGACATGCAGCAGAGATGAAGCACACGTACAACACGTGTGCAGAAAACACACCACAAACACGGAAAAGACAGACAGGGGATGCAGAGCAGATGTAACAGAAACACAGTGTATGTACAGCAGCCACATCCAGCAAACACAGGGCAGAGGCACTGCAGACACAGAGCAGGGAGACACCACAAGTGCAGCACACTTGCAGACACACGCTGAAGATGTGCAGCAGACACACACCACAGATGTGCAGCAGATACCCACAGGTGCACCTTTCCAACGAGGAAGCAGTAGGATGCCTTCCC
>NW_015094245.1:0-1938 GCF_001431845.1 Calidris pugnax
TGCCTAGAACAGAGTTAAAACATCACATAATAAGAAAGCATATTTTTAAGTGTTCTTGGGAGTTCCCCTGTTTTCTGGCACAGACAGTCTGGCATGTTCATCCTCATTTTCAGCTCTTACTCTGCAAATCTTCTGCCAGCAGCACAATGGCTGGATATGGAGGCATCTACCCCAATACAGCCTGTTCTTTGTCATCACACGTATCGACTTGCATTCTGATGGCTTCTGTTCTGAGGAGATTCTCTTCTGGATGAAAACACTTCTCTAGATAGTGCTCAGAGAGATGCTTTGGAACACTGTCAGATTCAAAAAGGTGAAGGCCATGAAAAAACAGTAGGAACTGACACAAATTATAACAACTAGCAGATTTTGAGAATTACGGATGAACTTAAAAATGAGATTTATAAACTGTGCATTAAATGCACAAAGAATTTCATCACCAAAATGAATTCAATTAATTGAGGCAAAGGAAAAATAAATGTATTAGAGCCAACTGGTTCCTTCCCAGAACTAACTCAGTGATGTGCTCTGCTGTATGTGAACGCTCTTCAACAAGCAACAAGCAAATGCTCTGACCAAGCTTGTGGGATGCTTCAGGAATGAAATACAAATATGAGCCATGATAAGTGTCCTGTCCTGAAAAAGGCTTTATTTCACCAAGCTATCGCCAATCTTCAGTTGATCCATTTAAATGTGCACTGATTGACTTTTAAGGTGAATTGATTTTTATATCAGTCTGTTATTTGGTGGCGGGAGCTGTCTGCAAGGTGCCTTTAATGAGGAGATTGAAAACAAACATATGTCTCTCTATATATACACTCAAAGGGAGTCTGTTCAGAAGGAGGTGTTGATGCTTCTCTTCTAATGGTCAATGAATTATCACAAAATACTAAAAGAGGACTTATTCCTCCTTTTGCACCGTACAGCTGTTGTGCATGTTCAGATTGAGCTCTGCATGCTGGCAGAACTTGTGAATAAATGCATTGGTCGCTGTCCTCATATACACAGTCTCTTTCTAGCAGAGGTGCTGCCACTTGTCATCTCCTGCAGAATCACCACAATCCTCAGCTGGGCACAGGTGCAGCAAACTCTGCCTTTTTGTGGAGCTGCTGTTGCTGACCCCTTATCTCTAAATTTCAATCTCATTGTTTGTGACCTGGAGGATAAAGAACACTCTGTGTGACTCCATTCAGAGGCAGAAACCACTGCTTTGGGCTTCTAGAGCTGAGCTGGCCTGGGGTTTGCCTGGGCCTCAGTGCTGTTTGAGCTCCTTCTCTGTCAAAAAGTGTAAGTAGAGTAAAATTATCCTTTAATTGTTGAAATAATGTCTTCTGGTGGATATGGTTTGGTCTAAGAGGTGCCTGCCTGTAGGAATAATACACTGAAAAATGGAACATAAATGGTGAAATACTCTGACTTTGCATGTGATCACTGAGCAAAACTGCCCTGACTGAGCTTGACTAGAGATACAGCATCGTGCTGATTTGCTCTGCGAAGGTACGGGCTTTTAATATTTACAACTGTAGGCAGGGAATGGCTCCTGATAGTGCTTTAAAATATTTAGTCATATCCAGTTCATCTAAGTACAATATAAAGCCGATTCTCATGGTGAGATCTTTGCATTTTAAGCTGACTCAGCCCAAATGTCTCAGGTCGTTGGTTTTTTGTCTGTGCCTTATGTGAAAGGCCAGGAGGGTTTCAGCCTCTTCAGAAGTCCAACATGGTGTGAGCCAAGGCCAAACCTGGAGACCTTCAGGCACACACTGGGTTGGAAAGGCTTTTCAAGGCATTTCATGGGCAATTTTGTTTTTCTGTTCTACAAAAAGGGAGTCAAAAAAACCCATGACCCTTTGGTTAATTCAAACTCGATAGGTGATCAACTTACCCCTTTAGCTGGAGCCAGTTCTGCCCTACCTGTGAGAGTCAGCTCAAAACCCC
>NW_015094246.1:0-1963 GCF_001431845.1 Calidris pugnax
TTTTTTTTTTAAAAAAAAGCATATTAACTCATGTCACAGTTAAAGCTCAATGAAAGTTGAAATCACTGCGTGGCTACGGGTGTTCGGGGGGTTTGGTGTCCTAAACCACTGCATAATGATACCAAAGCAAAGTGTCTCTCTAAGTGAATATTTGATTATAAAACTGATATGCATACATATATTTTCTTGTTCATATCCCTACCAAACCTTCTCTATAGGCTGTTTTAAGTCTTTGTCCTGTTCATATTCTTGTTGCAAACTTTTATAGTTTTATTTGGGGAGAAAAATTAACTATGTTTCAAAAGTAGCTTCCTTCAAGCAATCAGCGTCACCTCCTACTATTATTTCCCTCTATGTTCACCCTTATGTGGGGGGACAGAGTTATGTGTCACTCTTTGATCTAAATTTTTATTATGCCACTGTTATTATTAATCTAATTTTGGAAAGCTTCACAAGCGAGAGCTGGCCCTCTCAGTAAGCAAAGTACAGCTTTGTTAAATTGTTTTACCAGCTTCATAACTTGTCTCTTCACTTTCTTTTTTGCAATGAATACAAATAATTCCAACCTTTCTTCAGGCCTTTAGCACTATGACCTTTGTGAATGGTTTCTGATTTTCCTTCCTGGTCTTTCTGGGAACATGTTGCAATATAGAATGTAAGATTCGATCCTGTATCCTGTTAATTAACAAACTAATAAAATTTTTTACGTAGTACCTCTGTCCTTTTTTTGATTTAGCAAATTTGTTGTGCGTTGGAAAGATTTCTTTACAGAGCTCTAAATGGTGATGCAAACCAGAAAACCTGACCTCATTTGTATATTTAATTTTTTTTTGCTTTCAGTGTCCAGACCTTCATCTGAAATCGAGTCATCTGGGTTTGTTTGTGCTCCCCAGAGCTGAGTACAATATTTCTGTGCCATTTTTCCTTCAAACAGGTGTGTATGCTAATTTGTATTTTGGGGGTTAGTGAGAGCAGGGTAGCCTGCTATTCAAAGGCTCTGAATCCAGCCTTCAGAGCTGTGCTTTATACGTTTGCTCATCCACCTCGCTGTCCCACTCTTTTTAGGTGTTTGCTTTGAATTCTTGTGCTTGTTCTTCTTATGAATTTATTTCCACTGTAAAAGCTCATCATTTATTTGTGTTTCGTGTACAGGCAATTCTTGTAACAGGCAGCATTAGCGCTCAATGTTTTCACATAATTTTCTACAATAACATATTCCTGTACGTAAACAGAGAAACTGTGTTTAGAAATTAGGACTCAGTCTTACCTTTTGACTTAATCTCTTTTGAACTAAGCAAGCCCCTGCCATGGCCTGAGATCTATCGGAGGAGACTCCATTCTGTAGTTGGTGAAGTTATTTATTCAGTGCCCAGTGCTCCCTCTTGATGGTATAAAGCATTTGCTCCTACAAGGAGAGAAAAGCACCCTCAGTGGAGACCAAACTGTGAGAAACTTGTGAAGGTTCTGCTTGCTGTGTTCAGTGCATTCAGCATTTCCATTTTTTGGTTTATCCTACTCCCACTTCTAGCTGTCTTTTTAACAGAGCAGACGGCAAGTTAAGGAAGCAGAAATGACAGCAAAGGACATCTGAAAAATCCAAGCAACAGAAGTGAGGGTCCTTGTGACCCAAACTAGAGAGCTCCTTTTAACAGTGAGGGTACCTGGTTATCTTCCAACCATATAACCATCAGCAAAGAGTTACAAAAACCCTATAAGTGTTTCTAGATCTTCTTGGTTTATTCTTTGCTTCTGAATCTTCTACTTGAGAATGTACCGAACAAGCAAACCAATCAGCCCACTAATCTGTCATAGTGAAGAAAAAACAGAAAAAAAGATTAATCCACTTTAATTGTCATCAAATCTTAATCTGAAGAATAAAAACAGCCTCGAATTGATGTCTAAGGAGGGATCCTTGTTCTGCCACTGAAGTTTATCGTTCTACTTCTTAATGATTAAGGAGAAG
>NW_015094247.1:0-1972 GCF_001431845.1 Calidris pugnax
TTTTTTTTTTTTTAAATGCTCTGTGGTATTGGAGAAGATTATTCTGCAAATTGCTGCATACAGGTGGGGAAAAGTGAATTTACACCTCAAAATACTCTCTAATTGAGATATTTGCATTGTCTATTTCAGACACCAAATATTTTCTTTAGTAACTGAAACTTCCATGTTTCAGATATTGAAGTAGTAAAATCAAGATGACATTCAATGCAACATCCTGTAAAAAAGGCAACAAACCATTGCAACATTGAGCTGCTGGGGAAAATACTATTTATTATACATTTAAATACAAATTTGAAATGTGTTGTGGACACAATCTGCAGGGTTACAGGTAAAAAATAAAAACGTACAAAGTTACGTTCTGCATCTCTCAAGTTTGACGCTTCAAAAAAAAAATTTCACAAAGTACCAAAAAAGTTCATCTTTGTAAGAACAGCAAAGATTATAACCAATACAATCTTTTGCTGGGCCGATTATTTTTGTTCCCTTCCCTGCGTAAAGTACCTAGAGCTTGTCAAGAGTCCGTCGAAGTGTGACCAGCTTGAAGGAATGTGTGATCACCGTTCGGATGGGTTCGTCCCGCAGTGAGTCCTAACCCTACACAGTCGTTTCGTGTTTCCACAACCCAGTTCTGATATTCCCAGTACTGTCCGCAGTGAGCAAGGGGCCGTCCTGCCCGCTGCTTTTAAGGGGTCCGTTCTGAATGGCTAAATTCAAGCCGTAAGATTTCTGTTGGTTTTCAAGTTCGACCGCTATGGGTTTCCTTAGAATCTCTTTTTTGTTGTTGGCGGGTATCGTTTTTTCCGTATTCCTGCCGCTTTTGGGAAGGGTGCTGCAAGCATCGCTGCTGTCTTGTTGGGACTGGTTGTACTGCCTTTCCCTATAGGCCAAGTAGGCCCTTCTGCTCCTGGAGTGCCCTTCGCCGTTGCTTTGGCGGCTTTTGGGCAGGCCGTTCTGGACGCTGCCCTCCACGCTGGTGGGCACGTCGTAGGCGTACTCCCTCAGCACGGCCAGCCTGCTGGCACGGTGCCCCTTGCTTCTGTTCTTGTGGTGCCTGCTGGGGTGTCCGTTTGTCCGGAACTGGACCTCTAAGGGTGCCACGTGCATTTTGATATCATTATCCACCGAGTGCTCGGTGAGGCTGTTGTCCAGCTGAGGACCTGTGTTCAGGGGCAGAGAAGCGGGGTGGCACTGGGCCGCCGCGGCCTGTAAGTTTGTGAGTTTACAGCCCTGAGAAGAGTTTTTCAGGCTGGAGGCGCTTTTGTTGGTGCAGGAGGATTCCGCGCTGCTGTTGGTGCACTTGGGGGCCTCTCCGTTGGTCCCGCTGGAACTGGAGGGCTGAACGTTCACCTGCACCGAGTAGGTGCTCCTGCCAGGGCAGCAGGTGGTTATCCAGGCGTGCCTGACGTCCTCCCTGTTGACGCAATGGTGGACCATCAGGAAGGCGCTGAGGCTTAAACAGGTGGCCCCAAAGAAACAGCTGAAGATGAGGTCCATGGGATAGTAGAGGGAAACCGACAGAGCTCCGAAGATCCACAAAGCCACGTAGAGAAGCAGGGTGAGGCCCACCCCCAGCAGCTGGGCCTGGAAACTGTGCTCGTTCTCCAGAGCAGACGTGGACACCAGTGACACTGACAATGAATCCTGGTGAGCCAGCTCCCCGTGTTCGTTGGTGGCCAGGCGCTGCTGCTCCTCAACAGGCTCCTTGAGTTCGTACTTCCGTTCAGGGTGACGTTTCAGCTGTATGAATATGCTGAGGAAATACATGCAGTTTATGAAAATGATAAAGCTCGCTGGTCCATAAAATGCTCCTAAGCTGGGTTCCCAAGTCATCCAGCAACTGGAAAAGAAACAAAATCAAAGAATCAAAATTAATGTCTCCTCACAAGTCACGCTTTACCAGTCCTTAATGGTATTATGAAACAATCTTGGCTGTGTCACATCTTCTGGAAGAATCAGAATTAATTACAATGAC
>NW_015094248.1:0-1968 GCF_001431845.1 Calidris pugnax
AAAATCTTTTCAAGAACCAATATATAACTGTTAAAGACTAGCACAAAACCCACCATAAATCTTACATACACATAATTCTATTAGAAAGAATTAGAATAGGCTTATTTACGGTTGTATGACATCCTTCAGTTCTTCTTTTGCTGCTTTCATCTACTGCAACGAACAACTCAAAAGTATCTCCTCAAATGCAAATTACACATATATAAATCTCATACTTCGTTTCTTATTCTTTTAGCAAGGCTTTCCTGGGACTGAAGACAGATGCCACACAAAACAACGCCAATTCCAGCTGAACTAGAAGGTAATTTTTGCAGCAAAACCGAGCATGATACCCCTTTGTTCCTCCCATCTCCCAACACACACCTCCCTTACTTGCCCTTATTCCTTCAAAGGAATAATCCCTTTTCTCACACATCAGAGAATTTTCTCAGCCATCTCATTTCCCTTCACTGAGCCTCTTCTCTCATTCCAGAGTCACTTTGATTGCAACACTGAGCTCTAGTTAATGCAGTATGAATTGAATTCAATGCAAAATCTTCACGGAAAGCAGTCATCTTTACTTGAGACAACTAAGACCAATTCCTGAATATGTGAACACAACGCACACAGCCTTAAAGCCAGAAATCCTCTTCAAATGACCTGTTAAATTGCTAACACATACTTGTCATTTGATGAAGGTGTAACTTTTGACCACCTCAGATAATTATTTAATGAAATGAGTCTTTCAAAATTTTCTCAACTGAGAGGCAGAAATGAATCTCAGAACATTTTTAATACATCTCCTAAAGAGTGTAGGGAAGGAACTTGAAGCATTCGTAGTCTACCTTAAAATTCCAAGAGAAAGTGCAATCCTGTGCTGTCGTCTTTCTCTTCTGGATTTGCAGGGAGCCCACAATCTGCTCAACTAGCCAGCAGGAAAACAGGATCTAGCTGACTAGCTACTAACTAATACAATCATTCAAGCCAGAACAGGATGAAAATGTTTGGAGAATAAGAGAAATAAGAGAAATTAGGACAATCACGTGATCAATACTGCAAACCACAGAGAGGAAAAAAAAGACACATAGTTGTCTGTATTTTAGACAATTGCACTGCCAAGGCAGCCATGAGTTCAGAGTCCCCCGAAACAAATCTGTACCGCTTTTTTAGAAGAAAATTGCCAGTTTTGGTAAAGCCTTTACTCCAACTTCAAACACTTTCATTCTACACTCTCTAGAATGACAAAAAGCCCATCAGTGATACAGACACCCTGTCTCTTTGCCTCTGCTGCTGTAGATCCACTAGAGGGAGATCCTAAATTAAACAATCTCAAATTATGCCAGCAATACAACAGGTGAGGAGCCAACTGCAAGCCAAGAGCAATGACATTTTTCAAATATATGCAAAAGAAGGAGACTACAATCTTTTCCTCTTTAAAGAATGAGAAAGAGCCATAAGTAACAGCTGACTTGCAAACCAAAAGGATGTCCATAAAATAATCTTTAATATTCCTCAGAAGTCGTTTAGATTTCTGAGAACCCTTGCACAAAGTTTAAAATTCATTTGCAGCTTTATGAATTTCTGAGCAGTGTGTTCAGTTACCATTAAAACTGCTTTCCTTTTATGAACAAGATACAACTTAAAATAACCAAGCTAATAAAGATAATTGCCAAAATGGGAAAAAACAGCAGAAAATAAGGATACTGCAAGAATCAAACTTTATTTGTAAGTAGTTCTACAGTAAATGGGAAGTTATCTATATAGGACTTCTTTATTGTGTTGGAGATTCTATGAGCTGTTTTAGATATACTAGGAAATACAGCAATCTACATCAATTATTAAGAGACAAGTTGTCCTCATCAGGTACAAATTTTTAAAGCAGTGTCATACAACTACCAATTAGGACTGCATATGCTAGAAATTTTTAAAAGTCTAGCAGATAAATTGGAAGAAACAGAACTATCAATATATAATATATAATGGGGCAAC
>NW_015094249.1:0-1930 GCF_001431845.1 Calidris pugnax
TCGCTTTAGGATTAGCTCTGTGTTTAGCTCTTACTACTTTAATTGGGGCCACAAGCGAGAAGCACGTGTGGAGTGTCCTCTGCAGACTTCAGAAACACAGAAATGGAGAGCAGCAAGAGCTGTGCTTCTCACAGAGGAGAAATAAGTTTAATTTCCCAGCTTTTCCTGCTCAGATCTGGCCAAGCTGGAAATACATTGAAGGTCAGAGGTTGGTGGCAGAAAAAGGGGAAGCAATTTGGGCCTTCACATGATTTTCTTCTTGCACCTGCTCCTGAAAGTTGGTTTCTCTTTTCTTTAATAATGCTGTTTATTAGTGGAGATGGGTTGTAGATCTCCTAGAAAGAAGACTACAAAGGAAACAAAAAAATTCCTGTTAATGGGAATTTTTTTGGCTCTGCTTCTGGCAAGGAGCATGTTGGAAAAATCTGACTGTGAGCATAACTGGAAAACAGAAGCTTTCCCAGATATATCTGGTGTCTTTACATGGATAGCAAACATCTTGTTGTCTTGGAGAACTGGGTTTTGAGCTAAGACAGATGTGTCTACAGATACATTTGCAGATGCTCTTGGGATGATTCAAGGAGAATGTTAAGGAGTTGACCTGAAATCTGTCCAAATCTACAAATAGTTTTCCATTTAATCCCTTGAGCCTTGAGTTCTCCGTATGGAGGAGGCTCTTCTCCGCGGTGGCATACGTAGCAGGGCTGTGATTTGTAGTCATCATCTAGAACAAAGTCATTGGGTTTCATGCACGCTTTTCAGAGGAATGAGGTGCATTCAGGACTTCGATGGGATCACCTTTGGCTATCACTTTGGCTAGAATTATGAGGCAAACATCCCATCAGTCTCCCTGTGAACGTCACGTTACGAGAGGTGTGTGTGGGACATAACGAGCTGTGGTAGAAAACAAACTACTTGGTCAAAAAGCATCCTTTGGACTGCGGCCCTTGAAGCATTAGATGAAAAGTATTTGGTCTGGGAATTACGTCACCTTATGCAAACTTTTTAATACAAAAATTTTATAGACTTTGACGAGAGACTTGATGAGTGTTTCTGGCAGTAGAACACATAATCCTTAAAACCTTACGGTATTTGCTGTAGTCCTTCTAATTTCCTGATCAGTGAAGCATCTGAGCGTTTTACGTTTGTACGTGTGTTAAAACACGTACAGATTGCTAAGCTTAATATTTATTTACTATGGATGAAGCGCTGTGAGCTCTGTACAAGCCATGGGTTGTAGATGAGGGGGGTGAGCAGGGTAAGGCAGGTCCCTTTGTGCAAAGAAATGTGCTCCTCTTTAGTCATGCAGATTTTCACTAAGCCACTCATTACTAGGACTTCTGATGTCTTCATAAATCAAATATTTTCATGCTTTTTACCACTGTGTTTAAATTTGAATCGTTCCAGGGCTGATGCCTTCTTGGGTAATAATGTTGTTGATAATATGCCACGGGACCTACGAGTGCTTTCCAGTTTTGAAATCGATCTCTGAGTTCCCGCGTACGTCTTGCTTACACCTTCCCCCCGTCATGATTGATGTTAACTAAATAAGCTGCCATCTATAGAAAAAATCGTTGTATGCTATTGATTGCATATAACTTTATTTTCTTGAAATTTTTCACTCGGTTGGAGAAATTGTAATTTCAAAACCCATTTCTTTGGGCCTGATATGAAACTTATCCCAACCTGTGGGCGTACTGGGGAGCTGGATCAAGTCCTACAATACTTAAAGGTATGGATGAGCGGAGCTACCAGCAGCAGTTCCCAGCCTGCATTAAATGATCTGATTTTAACTGCTTTTAGTTGGTGATACTGACTTCAGCATTGTTTTCTCCCACCTTTAATTTGTGCACTTCAACGTCAGTGTGAAGTGCACACTGGAGTCTTCTGGAGTCTTCCTCCAGAAGAGGAGGCTGAGGGGAGACCTTAT
>NW_015094250.1:0-1937 GCF_001431845.1 Calidris pugnax
CTTCTCTTCTTCAGGCTGAACAGTCCCAGTTCCCTCAGCCTTTCCCCTTACGTGAGGTGCTCCAGTTCCTCAATCATCTCAACGGCCTCAAATGTCTGAAGAACTTTGCTCTAGCTCTCCAAAGATTCTGCAAGATGTATGTCTCGTTTTGTTATTAGTGCCACCATTTCTTCTAACCGTCTCTGAGGCCACAGGTGCAAACACTTCAGTAGCAGAGTCAGGACTACATTCCACCAGCATCATAGGAACAGGCTGTTGAGTAAGATGTGTCTTAATCTGTTGACTACATTGATGAAAACCATTACATAGGTAGATTTAGGCTAGAGCATTTTTATTTTATAGTGATAATCAATGTTTTGTGTGTTAACAGGTTATGACTGAGGGAAGCCATTAGCAGTAATGTTGCCTCTATCAACCAAATGCCTACTTCTCTGGGGTGTTATCTGGAGAAGATAACACAGAGTGGTTTCATAATATCCTGGGGTTTGGCTGCCTGGCCTCAGGGCCGGGGTGGCTCAGCTGGGACTGTGGGCCGACCCACGTGTTATCAGGCATGACGTGACCCAGGCAAAACAAGAAACAGGCGCCGGTTTACTTGCAGGAAAATGGAGTTGTTGTTAGTTCAGCCTGCAAGCTCCCTTTATGCAAGAGGGGGACGGTTTGATGAGTTCCCTGGGGCAGAAAGTGAAGAGTGCACTCATGAGCACGTTTTCCAAGGAAACACTAGGGCTCTTTGCCATTAATTCTGTATTTATGTCGCTGCTGTTTAGAACATACCTGCCTAATTGCATTTATGGTTGTGCTCAGAGAAGGGGAGACGGGTGTTCTAGCAGTTTGGCTAAATGTTATATCACTTCAGGCTCTGACTGGAAAAATTAATAGTTTTCCAAGTACTGTGCCGGAGTCATGATTATCTTATTACTGAATATGCATCCTGCTAATGGGATCTGTCCTGTGATAACAGGACTGAGAGTTTGGAGACTGAGAGCACAGAATCTTTCAAAATACACCCGATGTGGTTAGCTCTATCTGAGATTAATTGCAAAGACCAAACAACATCGCCACTAAAAGCCTTCTCTTAAACACAGGTACAGATTTTTTTCATAAGTAATTTATCTAATTACAATTCAGATTTTGAGCAGAACATTGTTTTTCAGGAGGAAATGACCTGAAATGACCTGAACAAGGTCATTTCAGCTGCAGCTTTCTTCAATCACATTTGACAGCAGCTGATGAAGAAAAAAAGAACACCACAAAACCAAAAAACCCACCTCTTAAACTGAATCAGAGGCCTAAGCAAGAGCCACGAGGTCCTGTTTATGTGTTGCAGTTCTGATGGCTGGCAGTACAGAACAGCACTCAGGACTTTGTCTCTGCTCTGACAGCACCGCAAGTTGCTTCTGTGTTTTTGTGGTCCATTCTGTCGCTTGTGGGTAACTTTTCCTGCTCCTCCAGCTGGTTGCTGCTTCCAAGACATTAAACATCTCTCTGAGCTGAAGTGTCATCTGTGTGGATTTTCCAGGCTTTTTTTTCTGGTCATATGCCCCGTGCATTTGTCAGACACAAATGAAAGCGTAGTCAGTGCTCTGCCATTGCTGCGCTACCCCGCACGCCAATCTGCTGCTGTCAGAATAGTCGGTTCTAATTGCCCTGGCTGCAGCTGGAACTCACTTTGCCAGAGCATTTTTCAACATCAGGTTTCTCACTATCTCACAAGCTTTTGGGGGCTGGGAATGGTCTTGGTTTTATTCCAATATTCTGGCCTCTGGAACATGTATGGCAGTTCCACAGAAGCAGTCAAAACCAAAACACATCGGAGAGACGAGATC
This sequence comes from Calidris pugnax, assembly GCF_001431845.1. Classification (NCBI taxonomy): domain Eukaryota; kingdom Metazoa; phylum Chordata; class Aves; order Charadriiformes; family Scolopacidae; genus Calidris; species Calidris pugnax. Next base: position 1,830 of record NW_015094250.1, read on the forward strand.
CTTCAACAGTACCTCAGTCTCCCACAGTATCCTCCCGGAAAAACTGGCTGCCCATGGCTCGGATGGGAATACTCTCCAATGGGTTAAGAACTGGCTGGAGGGCTGGGC
>NW_015094251.1:0-1983 GCF_001431845.1 Calidris pugnax
TTTTTTTTTTTCCAGTCTAAAACAGAATGTGAAGTCTACAAAGCTCGAGGTTGTTTCAAACTCACTGTGTTCAATCACATTTGGACTTCTGCAATCTTGCTCAGCCCACCTGTTAGTTTGGCAGTCTCCTGCTGTTGGTCAGCCAGTGGAGGAGGTCTCTGAAGACTGAGTAAAATTGCACAACTGAACAACTTGATGTCACGTATCATTTGACCACCTTACAAGATGAAAGAATGGGCAACACAAGCAACAGAAACCAGAATGCTTAAGCATGGTGGTGTAAAAATTATTGTTCCCAGACCATATCTCTTTAAGAAAAAAATGAATAGAATTTCTAAGTCTCCACCACTGATACATATCTAAGTAGAAAATATGAAATCAAAAGGAAGGTATCGTAATCCAGTGTTTAACCTTTTCTTTCCAAGTACTGGCTTACTGATATGGGAAAGTAGATGTATATGGTGTTTGACAGTCAGACAGGGAAGAAACTACATGAACCAAAGGATTTGCAATCTGCAGACCACTTGTGTGATTAGAGCTGTTTGAGGAAATCTCTACAGCCATGCAGAGTCTCCTGGTGCCAGCTGTGCTCCCTACAGAGCACAGACATTTGATTTCAGCGTATGAGACAGGGAAGACAAACTGTAAATGGATGGATGTCACTAAATGTAGCAATTTCATGAGATGGTAAGTCTAAACACATATATAACCAGGTATCGAACTTCTGTAAGGACCACGCTCATTCATTTGAATGTTTTCATTTCTTTGATTATTTCCTTAATTGCTTTTTTAATATTCTCATAACTCTTCCTTTTCCGCACTTAAAAGGAATCTGAATGAAAGGATGGTGATGTGTGGGAGGAGAGCGGGGGCTGGCAGATTGTGTTCAGCATCCTCCACGTTCCCTTATTAGTTTAGTCAGACACATTAGTTCACATTATGAGAAACAGATGAGAAACTGCTAAAACATACATTATGAGAAACATTAGGAGAAGCTGCTAAGCATACATCTAAATAATGTTAAACCAACAGCGACTCCAGCTGAGGGCCAGCTGACTCACCAAGCTCTGTAAATCTAAGCTTCAGAGCACTCACACAGTATGCTTATTCCCACTAACCGTCGGGCAGGTTGGCTTGTAATGCTGACTAATCATCGCATAAACCTTGTGTGGGAGGGATGAAGGAGGGCAAAAAAATAGAGGCAGCAGCACTTCAGTGAAAGGAACTGATGACAGCATCCGCCTTGTCTGTGTTATACCTGTTCCTCAGCACAATATACAAATTTCAGCCTCTCCAGATGCTTTGCTGGGTGAATTACGCTACCTTTCCACATGCTTTACTTTTCTTTGAGTTTTCTTCTCATGTTACAGAAAGGTCAATTTATGTTCAGCGCAAGACAATCAGTTAGAATGTGTCAAGTGTAATGAAGTCCTAAGGAAATAAAAAGGGGTATTTCATAGAATCATCTACGGAAAATCATCTGTGGCTTGGCTGAACCTTTAGAATAAACGCTTGTGGTTGCACGACTCGCCTTTGTTTTGAGCTGACCTGTGGAAGGCATCAGCAGGACTGGTGTGATATTCAGCTCTGCTAATATTTTGACTGTTTCAGTTAGCCTGACTTGATGATCAGTTCTCAGCAGAATGGAAAATGCAATGTCTGTGCAAGATGAGGTCACTCCATGTCACCCAGAATGATTTGTCCATAAAAGTCTTTTCACACTGGGATTCAGCACCTCAAGCATCTCCAGCCCTTTGAGTAACTGTAGGTAATAAATTTTGCAAACCTTTCAAGTAGGGTGGCTCAGATCTGTGTGCAATATTGCAAAAAAACCCAAGAAAAGTGTCTCCTCTTCACGTAGGCAAATTCATGCCAACAATTTGATTTCTAGGAAAATTCTGTGTCCTGTAAGTCAGACTTAAACACATTTTGCTTTTGGTATTCCTGGTATTCCACAGAAATTAATCTATGATATAATCTAAC
>NW_015094252.1:0-1969 GCF_001431845.1 Calidris pugnax
AAAAAATCATGTTACTTAACTTTTTAATTTTCATTTTATTTAATTTCATATATAACAGTTCACTTATTTCCTTCTATCTTAACAGAATTTAATGAAGGACTCTCCTATAGGAAAGTCAGGTTCCCCAGTCTGAATCTCAGACTTGGGAAGATTTATGTACAGCTCTCCTGTTCATCTGGCATAACAGAAAGATTCTTAGACTTGCAAAAAAAATAGTGTGGAAAAGCTCAAATTTTGTAAATGTGGAGAACATTTACATGAAAGACAGAAAAGAATGGGAGATTCTATCTAGTACATTTTAATTCTGTGCTAAGAACAGTCATTTGTGTCCCCATAAAAATCCAGCCTGACATCACAATGTCTCCAGATCTAATATATCCTACTTATCTAAACTTCTGTAGATGCAAAATTATGTTTACTAAGATAATCACAATAACTTGGCATTGATAGCAAAACATGATGGAGCCAGTATATTTGATTCATAACAGTAATAATTAAGTAGGTGGCTATTTCCCATTGTTTAAACAAAATTACTACTCCAGTTAAAAAGGACAGGGTGGCTTTTATGACAATGTAAGGAAGTCTCCCTGACAAATGAACTAAGGATTTGACCCCTCACTTGTTTTCCCCACTGAGGACAAGGAGCTGACCCATAATATTCTGGCTGTCATTTAGTTAAGTTAGTAGACTTCAAAAAGCTTGTGATGCTCAGGAGATCTTGATTGAAAAGCTGGATAAAATCATGCCTAGTTTTTCACAATATTTTCCTCAAAAGTTTCAAATCTGCCAAAATTATTTAACAGGTTGGTAAAATGGCAAATGTTTTACACTTTCAAACAGAGCCTGCTAAATAATTTCTGGGAAATTATATAGTAGCAGAATGAGAGGAGTAATATTACCATATCTAAGAATCCAAACATATAGTCACTAAATACAGAAAGAGGACAAGAAGTCTCTTTTAATCTTGTTTCATTCAGACTGAAGATGAGTCTGTTTCCAGAGACAACATAAAAAGTAATACTTCAGATATCACTCTGTGTGACAGAAACTTTAAGGCCTTATGAAACAGTTCCAAAGCAAAGCTATGAATTAGCAAAATGAACATCTTTAGAAAAAGTGGAAAACATCTTTGGATCAAATCTTGGAGAATCAGTTTTACCTCCTTTTATATTAACCATCTCTGTTTCAGTTAATGATGTAGCTTTAAAAGCACTCTGAACAAGTTCTGACTTAACTACTTCCAAATCAATACACGGTTTTGGTTTAAATGTTTTCAATTGATTGTTCAGTACTACTGCTATTTAATTCTTCCAGTTGTTGAATTGTCCTCAGGATTATATCTTAGCTCTTTATTTCCATTCTGAATATTTTTAAATAGAGCCTACAAGCATCACATTTCATTTGCTTGTGTCAGACTGGAAAAAATATTTGGTGCTAGATTTCCATTTCTTCATTTATGTTGAGTGCTAAGCCTCTTTCTTATGAAAAATCATACAAATTGAGCTTAAAAAAAACCCCACTTGTTGCAAGGCACATTTTTCCAATCCTTCAATCACATTTATATCTCTTCTCTGGCCTTACTTTTACCTATCCACATTGATGTAGAGGTATGGACCGGAAGTGAAGACGCCATTCCAATGTTTGCCACATATACACTAAAACAAAAAAGCAGGAATAAAGCATTCCATCTCTTATTTATACTTTCAAGGATCAAATTCACCCTTATGGTCAGAATATCTTGCAGAGGTCACACCCATTCAATCCATCACTGCTGAAATGTTCTTTCAGAAAGTCACTGAAACTTGAGACAGTCCTCCATCTATTAAGTACAAGCTAGACTCTGTTCCAGGTATGTATCTTTTCATTTGGTTGTAATAATACCTACAGTATCTTTTTGGTTCAGATCATCAAGAAAGTCAGGTAGTTTCATTATTAGCCTCTCTCATTCATCATTTAGTACCCCCCTCCA
>NW_015094253.1:0-2001 GCF_001431845.1 Calidris pugnax
AAAAGATAGAGATCATAGAAAATTATTTAATGATTCCTTAATCTTTAAATTAAGTTTGATTCCAGCATTTAACACATTCAGTAAACAGTACAAAATGCTAAAATATAAAAACCCTTCTGCAGCAATAGTTACAGAAGAATTCAAAATAATCGGTGTTCCCTTTTTAAATATCTTAATTTGTGCTTTAGCCTTTTATTGGCGTGCTTCATATTTAGGAAGCTAAGATCAAAGAAATAAAAATCCAGCAAAAAGCACTTGCAAAGATGCAGAATACTATTAGTCCCTTCTTTACCTTGTATTAATCCTAATTGTTCTCCCTAATAATTCTCCCCTTATCCTATCTTCACTCCATCCATATCAGGGCAAATTTTACTCTTTTTTTTTTCCCCCCCCCTTACTGCAAAGACTGGTTGGTGCAATCAGTAGTCTGCAGATTTTTAGAGAAATGCTTCCACAGTTCTTGTGCAATTCTGGAAAATTTACCTGAGGCTTAAACAGGAAAGTAACCAGCAGTGCAATGAACTGCTGGATTGTGATACCCTGAACTTTCACACGTCTCGTTCTTCTATCAGTAGCCACGGACTTGCCAAAGACTGAAAAGGGGAGAGGCCTTCAGCTGATTTTCCTTAAAGTGCTGACGGTGCAGAAGAGCTCTAAAAGAACGCTGCATCAGCAGCAGCTACATTTCTACTGCTGGCAAATACAGAATGGCTATATCATTTTAATATTCATTAGCAACTTGCCAAGGGTGGCCAACTTCAGGTTTGGAGGACTTTTGGAGGTTTGTTTTGGCTTTTTTTTTTGGTTTTGGGTTTTTTGTTTGGTTTGTTTTTTTAACAGAACAATACAGAAGAAAGCAAGCACTGAAATACTGGCTCTGCAAATAAGACCACCAACCTCTGAAACAGGAAATGGATCTCCCACCAGCAGCGTAACTGATAAATCAAAACTGAAGTATTTCAGAGAAGACATCCCAAATCAATGGTATTAATCTACATAATCCTCTTTACATAGGCTATTTCAAACAAATAGGATAATATTACTTTGGGAAAGAAAACATCAGTTTGTATTCTGACGTTTACCTATCTTCTTAAGGTGTTGGACCTCTAGAGTTCTTAACATACAACCATGCATACAAAAGAGCTACATGGCAGCCCTCCCTCCATTTAGTTTTAAAAACTTTTTTCTGCTATTCATCAAATCTTGGATCCGGGTGTTGGGACAGGAGTGTGTGAAATCTTACAGAGAAGGCGAAATGATTAAAACAAACTTTAACAGGCTGTGGAGGGGTGGAGGTAACTCATTCCCACAGGCTAATTTAAAAGTTCATCATCTCTTATAATGAAAGCTTATTAACTCCAGCATACCAATGTTGCACAACTACAATGCATACATTAGTGATAAGTACTGTATTGACTAAAACTAGCCAAGTGTCATTGACTAAAAATTTACATGCTTCAGCACTAGTGAGACCCTTTAATGCATCTCTCAACAATAGTTTGACAATCGATAGCTTAAGAAATTTACCCGTAACTGCAAATCCAGCACAAGTTTTAGTGTGAGATACCAATTTTTCTTCTTCACACTAATAACAAGTTAAACCTGTGGTATGTTAAATCAGTCTTTACATAAGGCTAGGATTCCCTTCAAGAAACTTGAATTTTGAATATTCTGCTTTAAGAAGTCTCACATGAAGAGATTAAATACCCTAGCATCTACAAATTACAAAAGCTCCTGGAAATTTAATTATTAACTAGAGATTATTACTCCATTAAAGACATTTCATGCACACAGGCTACACTAGATGTTTGCAGAGTTTTAAAGGTTGGCAGAACAATCTAACAAGCATTTCTTTAAAAATCAAACTCCTGATTCTTATCTAGTAGGCACTTATGGTAGCTACCTCTTTATCCCAATAGAGGAATACATTTTAATTAAAGTCATTGAGTCCCATAGCTTTGCCCCTCGTTAAGCACATATGGCAGCAAAAAAAAAAAAAAC
>NW_015094254.1:0-1983 GCF_001431845.1 Calidris pugnax
TGTCACCCACAGCACTTGGATTTTACAAGTGAAGCGCTTTTATCTGAACATCCTTACACAACTCTAAAGGTATGAAAACCTGGTACACAGTGGAAATCAATGAGAATGTTCCAACCAATGCTTCCAATAAGTCTGTAATTGGGATTAAACAGAGAGGTTGGTGAATATCAATTGAATTCCAGTTACGGAGGTGAAATGATTGTTCCTTTGTTAGTCATTTGGCAGTGGATTGAGGTATATTACTAGACAATCAGATGTATTCTCTCAGCAATTTCAGCCAGAGGGGTTGTTATCACAGTATTTTACTGGACCATTAGTATTACTCCAATCACATAACTAAATATTCTTCCCTATTTTTAAGTTTACTGAAGTTTGGCTTCTAACCTCCTTATAAACTCAGCTTTGGAAGGTCAAGGACCCTTATCCAGGTCTCAGGTGCCAAGACTACTGCGAGCACAGTAGGATAATGAAGCTTGATTTGTCCCTAGACATCTGTGAACAGCTCTATGAGCTACTTGATCATAGATAGATCTGCTCATGACTGCCTACCAGAGCCGGAAAATTGCCTTCTCGTGTCAAGAAATCCTGCCAAAGACTATGCTTATGGCTTCAATTGTCTGATGGGTTTTATGTCATGGGAAATAATAGAAAGCTAGTGTTTTATTTTGATGTTAGCTGCTGTCTTTTTCACAAGCCTCTGCAGTGCAGGCCTGGATTACTCCGTATCTCAAGGGCCATGACATGCTATGGCAGTAAGAAGCATTAACAGACCATGAGTGAAACTAAGCTCATCGAGTTGTCCAGGTCCATGTGAGTCCCAGGAGATAACTCATGATGTCAAACACAGATCTAGAGATTTTAATGAAGATGAAATAATTTTTCTTAGGGTTACTTCGAACCCACTATTCACACAGAACTTCCACCTCTAGGAGATGACCCTTAAACCCATGGCCCAGAGGTTTCCATTTCCACACTATGGACCAAGTATGAGACCAAGGAGAATTTATTAACCTACTCTTAATAAGTACCACTTGTCAGCAAGACCTCCACAACTGCCCATCTGTAGATGTTTAGGCCACCCAACTCACAAAATAAAAAGTGAGCTAGAAGCAAATGTTCATGGACCTCGTGGAAAGGAAAAACAGAAATAGAGAATGAGTTGCTTCAGGACAGGATGTAAAAGACAAATAGAAGAGGAATTTATTCAGTATCTCCTGCTGCAGCTCAAAAGCCTACAGAGGAGGAAATCCCCATGGAAGTGTATGAGGCAGTGACTTGAAAACAGCTTATTGGCCAAAAAGAGAGAAAAACTTTCAACCTCTCACAAACTGGTACAAAACCGAATCATCAAGATAAGGCTGGAAAAACAGGATCTAACATCAGATACCTATCTGCCTATGCATGAGGCAGTTCTCCAAATATTTGCTTTGCTCTAACACCCAGTTACTTCTTCCTGCCATTTGACAGTTGACTTCTACTGGATATAGCTTTCATTTTGACCCCTCACTAGGACAGATTCAGTTTCCTATAACTTTTTTTTCCCTCCGATTATTTCACAATCATTCGACTGCTGCTTCATGATCTATGGGGACAGAAATACTGCAAAAGAATGGTGAAGATCAGGGGCATGGGACAAGAGCAGAAGATCCCCTCCCTCTCTGCAGTGCTAATGGTGGATTCTTCTGAGGTTAGACAAGAATGCTCAAGATCCCCTGATCCTGGGTACATAGGAACATTTTTTGCCTCCTCTTTCTTTTCTGGACCTGAAGTATTTTCTGTCATTTACAATCCATGTTTAGAAACAGTTTGGGCCTGCATAAGTCTGATTTTGGCACATGTGACCAGAGGACAGGCACTTTGAGGATTAGGGAAAGAAACTCAACAGTCAACAGAGGCCTAACACATGACTTTTAGAAGATAAAACCAGGTTGAGAAGAACCTACTCTCAAGGTAGAAGTCTCGGTGCTTCCTTGGTTGCAGGGG
>NW_015094255.1:0-1997 GCF_001431845.1 Calidris pugnax
TTGTTACTCTGGGATCAAAAAAAAGGTTGTTAAATTCTGTTATTCCCTCCAATGCTATTAAATAAAAAAAAACCAACTGTAAACTTTATGAAGTAATTGATTTCTATGCCACCTACAATGTAGCATAGAAAACAGAGCCAACTTATATTTGGTGAGAACAATTCATGTCAAACCAATTTAATTTCCTTCTCTGACAGGAAAAAGGGCTGAATGGATAAAGAGAAGCAGTAGATGGGACACTTTTATTGTAGTAACATTTTTATATGTGGCGTTCTTATAAATAATATTTATAAATCGTAGGAGTATATTAAAATACATGGATGGTGTCACCTTGAGCTGGAGCAAAACTTACTGAAAAAAAATGAGTTTAGGGAATAGCTGTTAATGATTTGCTCTCAAATAATGAGAGTGTATCAAGAGGAGGTCACCAGAATCTGTCCTGGGAATTAGCCAGTGTGTTCATTTAGGCTGCCAGCTTTGGAAAGAGAAATTACAAATGTGCAACTGACACCAAGCTGGGAGGAAATAGCAGCAATTTGGAGGTTAGTCCCAGTATCATTTTGAGAAACTGGAAGAGTAGTCCAAAAATGAAAAAGCTGAGCTTCAGTAATAACAAATGAAAGGTCCTGGGGAAATGAAATCAAGTGCAGTGGTAGAAAATGAGAATAGCTCTCTGGGCAGCACTTCGTAAAAAAAAATGGGGCTTCCATGACTTCCTAAACTCTTCTCTATGCTGGCGTTGTGAATTATGCATTTTTGATATAATAGCAATGATAAAGTATACAATTTCTTGTGACGTGTCTTTTTGCTCTGAAATGAAGCAAACTCATGCTTTCCGGTAAGGAATTTCTTGAAATTTACCTTTAAAGTATCTGAGCTGACTCATTAAATTGACAAGGATTAAAAATAAAAAATAGTACAAACTTCTAGTGGTGGAGAAAATAGGGAACCAAAACCAGAGATGTGTCTCCAGTGTAGGATGAACAGGGTCTGCACCTTGAGACAAGAAGGATCTAGAAACTATTTGGTCAACGAGGTTGGCTTCAGAGCCTGAGTAACGTGACAGGGACGTTTCAAACCCTGATTGAGGAACCTGTGTACTTAAGTCATACAACCCCCAGTCAGCAAACATTTACCAGAGATGTTGACAGCAACATTTTGCATTAAATTTGCAGGAATATGAATCTGTGGTCAGAAAAGGCAACTGTAATTAGGTACCCCAATTCAGGAAAACACTTAATCACTTGCAAGTATTTAAATGCTTTCCTGAATAGATGCAAACTATGTTGCTTCCTGAGTTAGGAATTATAATTTAAGGTCATTGTTGTGATTACAGGCCTAGCTGAGAGCAAGTTGGTGTAAGGGGGAAGGTCTAGAAGTGGGATTTAGATGTGTAAAGAGTTTAAAAAATCTGAAACAAAAAGGAGACAGCATTTTCTTCTTTGCTTTAGAAATGCAAAATTATAAATAGAAGCAGCATGAAAAACTCAGAGAGCGGTCTCTTTGCTTGAAGATGATCCTCTCTGGAAGAAATTAGACTTGGCTGAAGTAAAACAGTGGCCACACCAAGCCAGCTAAGGTGAATTCTCAGGAGTCAAATCTGCAACCTTAAATGCTTTCTGCAGTAGAGTCAAATCCCCACTCATTTCTTTCTGCCTCTACCTTGCAGCATGAGTTCTTGCCAAACCTCAGTCCTGCTTAGATGCTTACAAACTTTTTGTGGTACTTGCAAATGGAGAAAACTGCTCACTGGAGTTTAAACTTAAATACATATTGACTTAAATAACATTCTAAGTAATACACTTGCCAGCTGACTGAGAAACCGGTGGGATGTATCAGCTGTCCCTCCATGTCTGCACCGTGGCCGACTCATCATCTCTCCCCCAACATGTACTTCTTAACACCTCACCCAAACTATGCCCATGGGTTTTTGGGGTTCTGTTCCACGGGAGAAGATGATTCTTTATGAGCAGAAGGAATTTTTGCCACCTGAAGCA
>NW_015094256.1:0-2002 GCF_001431845.1 Calidris pugnax
CAGGGATTAAAACTGCCTAACTCCTGGCACCCCAACAGCAGGTTAGCAGTGGCCAGGATGCTCCCTTCAGGTGAGGAGAAGCAATTCTCTGCTTGAGCACAGCCTTCCTACCTGATTCTGAGAAAACCACTTAAGGCAGGGTTTGTCTCACCTTGCTTTAGATTTAGATGCCTGGGAGTCATCTAATTCCAGGATACTTACCTACATCAGATACAGTAGCTACCATCGGGGTGTTTATGCTCCCTCCGTTGTCTATAGAGGGGACCTATAGAGATGAGACTATATCTAGTTTTTATGTGGCAAAAACCTAGTGAGATGAATCCCTCCAAGCCTCAGTTCTTCACATGTAAAGAGGAAATGGCAGCGTTGCGTGGTGAGATGATTGTACAGTGAAGGGCATAGCGTGTGCCAAGATGCTGCACTGGTGGAAGAGGCGGGAGGGGAGCAGAGGGAGGTGTCTATGGAGTAGTTTCCTTGCCAGTGTGCTGAGCTCTTTTGGCACTGGCCCTAGACAAGTGGAAGGGTGTTTAGATTATTCCAATAAGCTTCACAAAATCTTCTTAATGTTATTTTCTTACAAAGCCAAGGTTATGTTGCTTAAGATACATTATCCCCTGCTATCTGATGGCTTTTCCTGAATGATGGACAGTATCTTGTAGACCAGGAAGAATAAATAATCCCATTATCTCCTTGAGAAAAAGCATCGTAGATAGCTCAGCTGCTGTTTTATTAGAGGCCTCTGGACTATTCTTTCACTTTTTCAGGTCTCCTCCTGAAATTTTCACTGCCCAGATGTTACCGTTCTGGGCTTCTATTCTCTGCTTTTACCTGTTGAGATGGGAAATGTTAAAAAAAAAGAAAAAAAGTATAATGAAACAAGAATGAAAGCACTTCTAAGAGTCTCTTCCTCACTGCATTAAGAGGCCGAAGGTTATGCAAGGGGAGTTTATGCTGAGGAGATTCTTTGCAAGCCCTCTGAAGCAAGTGTTCTGCTTTTTATTACTGTTTTGAATTAAGATTGATTTTCCTGGGATTCCTGGTCTCCCCCTTGGGACCAGCTCCAAAAACCCTGAGGCTCAAATGAAAATGGAAGGTGCTAATTAAAAGCACCATTTATCTCTCTTTGAAAATAGACCCCAAGAGTACGTGGGGATTGGCGGGGGCAGCTCCTGGAAATAAGCTGCTCTCCTGCTTGATGTTGCAGGTGTTCAATGCCAACGGGGCTGTTAGGAGCTGTATCTCACTGGCAGAGATATGTAAAATATTAACTGTAAGCTCTAGTTCTGTCCCAGCTCAGCCAGAGATTTGGGACCTGAAGCACAGATGACCTCCAACCTGTGTTGGGCAGGAGCTGCAGGTATCCAGGAGATGAGCACATGTTGTGTGTTCCCCGTTGTACCTGACGTATAGAGTGTCAGATTTGAACTGGGTGTTTTTAGGCCTAAAGTTCTTAAATTCATTTTTTAGGGTGCTGGCCCAACAGGACTGTCACAATCTGACACCTTGGTACTGAGACCACCCTCTGGGTGGCTGCCTTGGTCTCCCTTTTTATCCCCCACCCCAACAAACCTTGGAATAAGTTGGGCTGGCACACAGCATGAGGAGGAGATGGAGCAGCCAGGGACTGGTCATGGGGAGATGGTCCAAAAACTTGTCCTCCTTTGAACAAAACCAACCAAAACGGTTCCTCCATCAAGTAGGCTTGACCCAAACCACTGATGAGGATTATGCTGCTGTCACTGCACGAAGAACATAGTTCCAGGGCTGTATTAACTCCTCATTAGTAGCAGGACTGGGAAGTCTCCTGTGGACTATAGAAGATGTGTGGGAAATTGATACAAATAGGACCAAGATGTCAATTTGACATTTATTTTGCTTATTCTAATTCCCATTCTAGATACCTAATACTAATAGCTAAGGGGTTAGTTAAAAGGCTTAAAGTAAGAAAGTCTAGTTGTAGCCATTTAATGGGATACTAAAAGTAGGAACAGAAAGTTTGGTA
>NW_015094257.1:0-2003 GCF_001431845.1 Calidris pugnax
CTCTCTCTCTCTCTCTCTCTACCCTGCAGTGAAGCTCTGCCACTGTATAGAAAGAACTATAGGAGAGGGGCTAGAAATATCCCCTAAGCGATACCAAAATCGATAGGTTATTCACATGGGGCAAGCATCAAAGGAGCCACTTCTTTTCACTCACTCCTGGAAAGCCAGACTCCCGCTCTTCTGCTTATACTCCATCCTCACAGCTGGTGCAGGAAAGATGATAGCCCAGCAGGCAGAACTCAGGGAGCAGAAGAGAGATTGAAATTTGAATCCGGGTGTGGATTCATCAGGGAAATTGATGCTTCTGCTTCCTCCTCTGTTTTGGCACACGTGTGATCTGGTGCGGTTCATCTTTCAGCTCTCCACTCCGCCTTTCTTCAGCTGGAGGCTGCAGCTATCACTCTCCTGCCCCACGTTCTCCGTTACTGAGACCATTGTGTGCAGGATGAGGAGGAGGTTCTGCTGCCGGCATTCCCTTCTGCAGGGACAGAGGTTATAGCAGCTGGAGGCTGCAGTGAGGTGGTGCTTAGCCCTGCTGGTACAAGCTAAGATGGTCAACCTTGTACACAATCTGGACATACAGCACCAGGCACATTTGAAGTTTCCTTTGGAAGGCAGACATCTCTTAATTAGCCACTTTGAAGTGCTTAGCCAGGTTAGCAGGTCTGAAAACAGGCATAAAAGGTCACTTTACGTCCTCTTCCAAGTACCTTGAGTCCTATTTTAGATCTGGCCCTAAACAACTAGAAGCAAGAGAACTTTCTGTGGAACTAGCATTAATTTCATGTCCTCAGTCTTAGTTTGGTTTTGTCAACAGAGTGGTTTACTTGTTTGGCTTCTTTGAAGATGTCTCCTGATGCTTTTGTGTCTGACAGTCTTTGTGACTCCAGTATTAAATACTATTTAATGAAAGTCGTGAAACTTGGAGAAATTTAACCTAGGAATATTTTCACTATATCCTTGTCTTTAAACCAGTATCACAGCCTCATAAGTACAAGAAAGTAATTAAAACTTAACTTCTCTTTTCAGTAAACCCTACAGAGGAGCTAACGTGAATCTCAGGTAACAAAGAAAATCCAAGTAAAGGCCAGGACTTAGCACCTCATTCATTAAAATCTCTGAAATGCTTGGAATTTAATGCAGAGAAGTCTCCTTTTCACCATAATTATGTGAAAGAGCAGAATAAAACAGAGTTAAATGAGGCAAATATATAAATAAGAGAGCCTAGAGTTTGTGGTAGCTTTACTTACTATCTTAATTATATATTTCCTTCAAATGTTTCTTTTTTCCCTCCCTGGGACAGATGGAATAAATTAATCTTAAATGCAGCATAAAATCTGTTCCAGATCCTCTCATATGCCAGTGCTTAAACATAACTAACTAGAATAATAAAAGTCAGAGATGGAAAAGATCTATTAGCTGACCACCTAAAATTTTACATACAAAAACGTATCAATTTAACTAAACCTATTTCTAAATATTTAAGTAGGTTTGGTTACATCTTAAATCAGTTCAACAGTGGCTAGAGTCAATTTATTTCGCTTTGAAATCACACTCTAAAGCAAATGGAAGTGACCTGCTTTTAAGCACAGTTGCACTAACTAAATAAATGCACGGGTGTAGACCAAGAACCAGAGCGAAGGCAAGGTCTGTCCAAACCTGGTATCATCACTCACCTTTGGGGGCCTCAGGGTCCTCCACCGCAGTTGCAGTTGATGGAGAATAAATATTTACCTATTCCCAACACAGAGACCCAAGCTGGGAATCAAGATTTATTGAACTGATGTCTCTCTCTGGCTTGGATGAAGCTCTTAACATCACATTATGTATGAAAACACGTTAATGCCTCTTAGCTGAATATGATGATTCAAATATGAGCAAGCTGAGAACCACAGTTACTTTCCCAGCCAGGCACAGCATTTTGGTCCCAGTCCTAAAAGGAGTCATATTCACATGAGTAAATTGGTTCAGATGGCAGTTTACTAGTCACAAAGGATAGAAGA
>NW_015094258.1:0-2006 GCF_001431845.1 Calidris pugnax
AAAAAAAAAAAAATCTACTAAAGTACAATTTCAGTCATTTACTGCAATTTAGCAGACTGCACTTCACTAAATCTGGGCAGTGCTGTTTCACAGGATGCATACAGAAAGGGTATTTAAAAGGCCAGGATTCACTGTTTCTTGGCTATAAAAATCAGAGACGAACAAAGATAAGGGCACTTGAATTGAGCAGTCTCATTACCAGTTTCATTTGGCATTTTTAGTGCCCATGAAACACCACTGACTGAATTGTAATCGGTGTTGTGTTTTTTTTTAAATGTCTGAAAGTATGTAATGATATAACTTCCAAGAAAGACATGACAGTGGAAAACAACCTCTCTCCAGTAAATGCTGTTTAAATGTGGAGTAGAAAAGAAAGGGCATGATTGTTTTTCTGTGCTGAGCTAGTGCCTTCCTTGCACGCAGAGGAGTTGTCTCCTCAAATGATATGGCATTTCTGTATAACTGCACATCATTTTACAACATTGCAGCTGAATCACATACCAATGCCAATTTCAGCATTTAAAAGCACACATATTAGGAGCTTCCTGCTAGAATTTGCAATCCTTGAATAAATGAGGACATTTTGAGTGAAAAGATGCTTAAAAGGAGTACAAAAGGGTGGTTTTCCCAGTGACAGAGTTGCCATAGGCCTGCCCTGGGTTAAGGGTATGTTTAAATACCAATTTGTAGAGTATTGCATAAATGCATCCTCCCTTTTTTCTCCCTTTACAGTTCATTCAGTAGAGGTGCTTGAGGTAAATATCCCCAGATTTGCGCATTTAAGAAGTAAGAGCTGAGTGGGTTTGGTTAGGAGATTGTGAATCTGAATTTCCCCTTCAGCGCAAAGGACAAAGCTCCTCTGTTTAAAGAAGTTTTTGATTGATGGGACTGTATACTATTTAATAGTGGACTTAGTCTTATGCTAAACAAATTATATGAAAAGGTTAATGCATTTCTTTTCCTATGTGCATTCTCCTTATTTGTCTATGAACTCTGATGTACGTACATTAACACAAAACTTTTTTGAGACATCTTTGCTTTTTTTCGCCTGCAGAGTGTATGTATTCATGTGCCAAACAGAGATGGAGAAGTAAATTCCTGCTGGAATTTCTCAAGCACCACCTGTTCCCCCCATAACTCCAGTTCTAAATAACTACAGTTTGCCAGCGGAAATCGGATGGAAGAAACAGAAAAGGTAAAATTAGAAGCTTGTCAATAAACCCAGTTAATAGACCTTAGAATTTATCCCTGAGGCCTAAATGCGCAGGCAACTACATTGTACAGAGGAACTGAAAAGATTTTAAGTGCCCTAAATATATGTATTTATACTCACTCATCTTACATAACTCTCTTCTAAGTGTTCTATTTTCCTCCCTGAAGGATTTTGTAATCTTTTTTTCTTCACAAGCATTTCCTCTTCATTGTAGAGATTTGATGAATTGGTCAGGGAACGGAACACTGCAAGGTGACTTAGGCAGCTGTTCATACAGCTTGAGTTTTGACTATTCAGTGGATGTTCACACTGTCAGCAATTTGCATAAGAAACCTGTGGATATGAATATGTCTATAAAATTGTTCATTCAGTCAACACGAATAATGGTTTGCAATGGCTTACAAATGGATGAAAATCAGCTCCGCATAAAGCCCAAGCTTTAGAAAAAAGCTTAGGGTCAGATTCAAATAGTGTGTAAGCCTTATATATAGTAAATCTCATCCAGATAAAAATATCCTAGTTGAATCTGACTAATAATGTTGTCAAGCTCAGTAATCTAAAATATTGAGTTTAGTCCTTCACTTGGACTAAGATGGGAGCTGTGTTTGACGATTTATACTTTCATGGAAAGAACAGGAGAGTCAAGGGACAGTTTCCTTCTCCCTCATAAACTTCATAGTCTCCTGTCAAACCATAGTTAACTTCAACAAATAATCATCTGGCAATCACTATAAAAAACCCTATCTTTGTTTCCAGCAGAAAGGAATTGTTCATAATATACATATATAATATA
>NW_015094259.1:0-2013 GCF_001431845.1 Calidris pugnax
TCTGTTTCAATAGCCATGCACAAGAAATAATGAGCAATATTCCTGCTTTGTTATTTTACCAGCATGGAATAAAACCCATGTTAATCCCGTATCTTTTCATTGGATAATTGATGAAATAAGGAACAAATCACCAAAAGAATTAACAAAAGTAATACTTAGAAATTACTTTGTCTCGATAAAAAAGCAGTCACAAGAATGCAGATTAAATGTACGTCTTAAAAAAAAAATTTTATCAACAATTAAAGTCTTTGCAGTGTGAACTACATCCAAAAGAAAACTGTTCCTAATAAATGTGAATCTTTTGGAATCTATTCATGTAAGCTGTCCTGTTCAAAGATGCAACATACTTCAATTTTAATCACCTTTATATTAAAAAAATATGAATCATTCACCTGTCCTTTGTCTATTTTTTTGTCTCATGACACCATCAGTTCACACATTTCTGGCATCTCAGCCGTGTTTAGGGATTGGAGTCTAGCAATTAGAGAGAAGGCACTCCTCAGAGCAGTCTGCCCCTGGACTACAACTTTTTTTGGGGGCCCTTCACCATAATGTGGTCCTACAGAGCAGAGATGATGTGTGACACCCTCAGGTGACACAGTGTGCATTGCTTCACAGGCAAGACAATTAAATAGCTGAAATCTGTCTTCAACCAGGGAAAACTGTTTTTAGCATCAAAAACATAGTAAAGGAAGAGCTACCGAATGACAGATTCCGGTCACATCTCACAAAGAGTTTCTGAGGAAGAAAGGGTCTCAAAGAAAGTCTTTTATTTAACTATTGTACTGGTGGCTCAAGGGGATGAGGTAAGATTCAATCTAAGCCTGCCCTAAAACTGCCTCCCTCAGGTCTACTTCTTGTTAGATACTTGCACAGTTCACAGCCTGGCATTGTGCCACAGCACTTCTCACGAAACAGCTCTACCTCCAATGTCTGAACAATGTCATATAAAGGTCAAGAAGTTGCTGGGGTCTGTCTACAATTACTCATTTACCCTTATAAACACAATTTCCTGTTAACAGACAAAGGCAGTTTTGCAGCAGCATCCACGCTGCTCTACACTAAGCATGATTAAACTTAGATTTCCTCCCTCACACAGAGTTTCACTTATTTCAAACACTGTAACATAGAGACTGTGGCACCAGCTATGATGAAAAAGAAAAGAGAGTAAAGCTAGACCATAGGCAACTCTGCAGAATAACAATAGTAAGAAGACAAAAACCTCTCCAGTAAGAGTATTAAAAGATTATTTTGGAGAATGATGTAAGCATGAAGTCAAGATATGTATACATACAAATTCATGTTACAGAACCAAATAATCAACAGTGCTCTCTTGTGAGCAAACACTGGGAAAAAAACACATGACAAATAGCACAATACTTATTTTATGTAATCTCTCCCAAAAGGACCACCACCTACGATTGGCTCAGTTTTTTCTTCCATTATCAATCACCTAGAAATTTTAAAACTGTTAGTGAATGACAGTTTCAAAAATTTTGCTTTGGAAACACTGACGTGTTTTATTTCAACCTTTTCAATGAAAATTAAACTTTCAGCAAGGGATCCACTTATTTGATTTCAATCCAGTTAAGTGGCATTTTCTAGATGCAATATGTCACAACTGGATACATACTTAGGAAACTTTTTGTGTCCTTTTTCCTACATAGGCCAGGCTCTGTGGGCAGTTTACCTATCTTACATGCTATCACACACTAAAACATGCTACAACAGATTGCGGAAAGTAACGACAAAGGGAAATTCACAGAGGAGCCTTGAGACAGTTCAGGTTTGAGGGATGTAAACATTTCCCCAACAGGGAAATTCTGATTCATCTGCTATTTAGTGGATTTGAAATGAAACATTTCAGGCCACTTTTACAAAATGTAGTATTCAGATTTACTAGTAGGAAAAAAAATGTTTGGTTTGTTTTGATAAAAATCTCAGTTTTCACAGAGAACATTCTGAGAGTCAGTTAATTCTGAGAGTACTCACTGACATTCTGTTGCCTTCAAG
>NW_015094260.1:0-2017 GCF_001431845.1 Calidris pugnax
GGCTACACGGTGGGGGCGGAGGCAGCCATCCTGCTGGGGCAGGAGCAGGACGCCTTCGGGGGCGGCTTCGACGTCTATAACTCCTTCTCGGGCGAGCTGGCCGATGTCTACCTGTGGGACGTAGGGCTGTCCCCAGACAAGATGAGATCTGCCTACCAGTCCCTGCGGCTGCCGCCCGCCCTCCTGGCCTGGAAGAGCCTGAGCTTCGAGCTGAAAGGCGATGTGGTGGTGAAGCCCCGGCTCCGGGAGGCGCTGGGGCCGTGACAGCCGGCCGGGCCTGGGGCTGGGGTGGCCTCAGACCCTGCTCTCCCCTCCCTATCCCCATCACCCCTCCACCTCTGCAACCTGCCAAGGAGAAGGTGCTGTCTGCGTGGCCCAGCCGAGGAGCTCTGGTGGGGACGGGGCTCAGATGGAGCCGGGGAGCACCGTCCCCATGCTCACCCGCCATCCCCGGGCTCCCTGCCAGCCTGCTGGGTCTGCAGGCTCCCAGGCAGCCAAACCGGTCCCCCGGGCCCACCCCGGATCGGCAAACAGCCCCGTGGGCCAATGATCCCGGACTCGAGGAGTTGAAGGTCCGGGTGAATGTCACCGCCCTGTAGCCACGTGCAGCCCAGCACAAGCCCTGAGCAGCCCGGGGGCCACGTTGTGGTGGCTCTGCCTTTCCCTGTCACCACGGGGCTGCCGTAGCCAGGCTCAGCAGTGCCATGGGGCAGCTGTGGCTCTGCCTCCTTACCCTCATCGTGCTCTTCAGCCTCGCTGCCCCACGAGGTAGGGACAGGGGGGCTGTGCCAGGACCCCCTCTGGGTCCTGTGGGGACAGCAGCAGGTGTAGGGGGGGCACACAGCAGTGGTGGCTGTGGGGTGCAGTGGGGCACCCTGCGCACTGCAGCGAGGGGTGCGGTGAGCACAGGGGGTGCAGCGGGGGCGGGAGGAGGAGATGCGATGGCAGTGCAGCAGGAGCCGAGAAGGGCTCCCTGAGTGACACAGGGGGGACGGCAGTGGTGGGCAGCAGGGACACAGTGTGGGTGCCACAAGGAGTGATGCCGGGCTGCGGTGGGGACACGGGGGTCCCACAGGCTGGTACAGCTGGGCCCCAGGGGTGGGGACAGGACACCTCCCCACCCATGCTGGCCCTTCCTTCTCGGTGCTGCAGAAAATGTGACCGCCCGGATCCAGGCTCACCCGCCAGTACCCACCATGTACCACCAGCTGATACTCTCCTGCGAGGTCACGGGGGACCCCAGGTAAGACGTCGTGTCCCCCCCCAGGCTCTGTCACAGCACCGCATGGGACACGCAGCTCCGGTGTCCCCAGCCCCAGTGGGAAAAATGGGGGAGGGAGCACCATGGTCCCTCCATGTCCCCCCACCCTATGGCATGGCTATGCTGGGGTGTCCCCCTGACCTGAGTGACACCCGGCCTGGCTCAGCCCCAAGGAGTTCCTGTGGGAGAAGGATGGACACCATGACCCCCTGCAGAAAGGCCCTGACAACATCCTCCTCTTCCCCTCCTTCAACAAGTCGCACTTGGGCACCTACATCTGCAGGGCCACCGGCTCCCTGGGCACCACCGTGGCCACCTACAACCTGTGGATAGACGGTAGGGAGGGGACCAAGGGGATGGCTGGGGACAAGGGTTCTTCCCCTATTTCCCGCAGCTTGTCCTCACCACCCCGTGCCTGTGCCACCCTGTATCACAGCCCACGTGTGGTCAGTCTGGGTGGTGGAAGCCACCTCTGGGTCTGATGCTGGAGGCCACCTCCAGGCTGGTGGTGGCCCCTTGGCTGGCACGCAGCAACCCTGTTTCCCCTTGGGGGACTTGGGCAGACGCCATCTCCGTGTCAGGAGTAGTCACCTCTTTCTCGCCTCTCCCAGACCTGGCGAACAAAGTGTTCGTGTTCCCCCAAGAGACCAAGGACTCCCACGTGCTGGTGAGGGCAAAACCGGAGCAGCCTCTGCAGAACTTCACCGTGTGCCTGTGGTCCTACACTGACCTGACGCGGCCCCACAGCCTCTTCTC
>NW_015094261.1:0-2012 GCF_001431845.1 Calidris pugnax
TCAGCCATGGAGTACCTGGAGAAGAAGAATTTCATTCACAGGTGGGTAAAGTCACATTCAGCTGGTACAGTTTCAGATTGCAGATGATGTTTTAATCCAATCGTGTAAAGCTGTGCCATAAAGCTGTTACGAGTCTGTGACGAGCTGCTGATCTCATCCCATTCTCAGGAAA
Source organism: Calidris pugnax (assembly GCF_001431845.1). Classification (NCBI taxonomy): domain Eukaryota; kingdom Metazoa; phylum Chordata; class Aves; order Charadriiformes; family Scolopacidae; genus Calidris; species Calidris pugnax. The sequence continues at coordinate 173 of NW_015094261.1, forward strand.
CAAACTTCTCATTGTAACAGCTCTCATTACTGCAAATGTAATAGAATTTAAGGAATGAAGCCTAATGCTGACTGCTCCTAAGTCCACTCAATTCTCACACTGTTCAAAGCAAATCTCACATTGCCTTTACCTACTGTATTCTTAAGCCCTGCTCTTGCTCCAGTAAAGGAGTGTCCTTTTTCCCTTTTGCACAGGGACCTCGCAGCACGGAACTGCTTAGTTGGAGAAAATCACGTGGTGAAGGTGGCTGACTTTGGCTTGAGTCGACTGATGACTGGAGACACCTACACAGCTCATGCTGGGGCCAAGTTCCCAATCAAATGGACAGCTCCTGAGAGCTTGGCCTATAACACCTTCTCAATCAAATCAGATGTGTGGGGTAAGAAAACTTTACTTCAGTGTTTTTTTTCTTTTCCATTTTGTTTTTCTTTGCCAGCCTAGACAGTAACTTGCTTTCTGGCCTGGGCAGAAACATGGGGAGGAGATGGTCACATGCCAGACCACAACTTCATGAATCAACAGCATTTTTTAGCATACAATGTCTTCACCTAGACAGGCCTGAAATATCTGCAAGAAAAGGATGCTGCCTCAAGCTGCAGTAATGAGCCACAATGTAATGAGCAACACAAAGAGAAGAGCAGATGTATGACCAGGAATTTTGTTTTCCTCTTTTTTTCAGCCTTTGGGGTGCTGTTATGGGAAATTGCTACCTATGGGATGTCACCGTACCCAGGCATTGACCTTTCTCAGGTGTATGATCTGCTGGAAAAGGGCTATCGGATGGAACAACCAGAGGGGTGCCCTCCAAAAGTTTACGAACTGATGAGGGCATGTGAGTATTTTCTTCCAGTTTGAGGGACAAAGCCTGGGAGGGGTGGGAGAAATCTCTAGTTAACTCTGAAGTTCTTGCTGCTTATGTACTATTTTTTTAGCTAATGTGGAAAAGACCCCGTCACCCGTGACATACCTGGTTACTGATGCAAAATGAGTCTGGTCTCTAAGGAACAAGAATTCACTCTCAAAAACTGTCATCTCTGAGTACAGCTAGATAGCACCTTGTGGCAAATTGAACTGGTATTTTGTCAGTAGGACTCCTACTGCAGAACTGCCAAATTTGAAGTTCTCTGCAAACACAGCACCTGTGCAGGAGACATGTAGCTGACAAGGTTGCACAAAATGCATCCCTGAGCATGCTACTCAGTATTGGCCATGAGAAGCTCCCTAATGCTCCATAACAAATGGAAAATCTACTAATAAAAGGCCAAAAGATACAGCGTGCTGCAGGAAGACAGCAACAGAGTTTAAGAGTGTTGCCAATCTCCTTCAGTCCTGCAAGAGCAGACAATAAATTGGGCAAAAAGCTGAAGATTGTAGGGAGCAAACCAGCCTGTGCTGCTGAGTAAGGTCAGCAGCTCTGAGCAGAGAGACCTCCTTGGTGCCAACTCAAGCAGTTTGTGTGGCCTTCAATGTACAAGGCAGACAAAGCAGGGCTTAAGGGGCCATTCTACAGCCCATCCCCATGGTGTCAAGGAAAGTCAGGGTGAACTTCAGTTATGAAACAAAGAAGCTGAATAACGATGAAGGATATTGCTTCAAAAACCCTTCAGGAAGATGACAAAAGCCCCAAAGCAGGGAATTCGTATGATATTGATGTAACCCAATATGAGCAGAACGCCATGATGATATCAACAGATAGTGCTTCTAGAATACATCCCCTAGTGCAGATTTCTAACTACAGAAATTACACTTTTTGTCACAATACCCTTCCATAACTTTCCAGGCACCATCCTAGATCAATGCACTGTCTTCCTCTTTGTGCACACATTCTCCTTTTGGAAGG
>NW_015094262.1:0-1982 GCF_001431845.1 Calidris pugnax
ATATTATATGTGGCCTTCTCATTTCAATTGCACTGTAGGCAGTTACAGAATCCTGCAATAGTTGCTTTCTCTGTTTTTGCGAATATTCTCATTGTGCTCTCTGGAAAAATGCCAGCCTTGTATGGCAAAGGAGTTTAACTAAATATGCCTTCATTTAGAACCTGAAAGAATATCTGTATCCCAGACTGATGATGGAGTGGGCGTGTTAGAGAAGAGTATGGAGAAATTGCAGGAAAAAGGTAAGTCAGGCAGCTCTGCATCTCAAATGACATCTTGGGTTGCATCCTGTGTTACTGACACAGCTGTTCCAAGAACAAGCCAAAATGGCGAGAAGTTAGGTCAAGAAATCCTGAATTAGTCCCAACCTACTAAACAAAATCAGAGAGTGGCCAGTGAGAGAGGAGACTGAACGTCCTGCTGCCCTCCCACCTTTTAACAAAATACATTCATAGACGTCATTTGACTTGGGAGTGATCAGACCCGTGTGGTTCAGGACTCCTCTTACCCTGTCTACTGCTCACCGGTGGCCTTTGTGATCACCGGCACGGTGGAAAGCTCGTGTTTAAAGAGAACCCACATCCAAATTAATCGCAGAAAACAAGTAAGGCCACAGTGTCTGTCAACACACGTGGCACTGTGTACAGATTGACACAATCCCTTGCCAGTTCTACCTGCAGCATTCCCTTCTGATATTTCTGTAACAATTTGGGCTTCAGAATGGAGGACGATTAACAACAACTTGAATAGCAATGTAATTTTTCCCTGAGCGCCTCGTTGCCTACAGGAAGTGACGGAGACACTGGTGCTGGTTGTTCCACTCAGCAACTTGCCAAGAAGTGTGAAAGGGGGTCTCACGTGCAAACTCTTAACCCACCCCTAACACCTTGGGCAAACGAGGCATCGCCTTCCATACACAGCCATCAAAACTCAAACACGGATCTGGAAAATGCTTCTGCACAAATTGCTCTGCCTTAACATGTAGACGCAGGTTGGGATTTTTGTCAGTAGGTAGTTTCTACTCCTGAGAGATCTGTCCTGTGTAACTTCAGCTTCTTCATTATTACTGCTTGTAGCACAAGTCACCTCCCCCGAAGAAGAGGAAGAGGAGAGCTCTCAGGAAGAGCAGGCACTAGGTAACAGCTAATTGGGGTTTTCATCGGGGTTTCCAGGACTCTACCGTCACACTAAGAAAACCTGTTTGGACACGCTGATCCGACATGATTTTCCCAGTTTCACTGCGCTTAAGACCAGGCATTCCTTTGCTATTTCTAGGTTCAGAACACAGCTATCTCAAGTTCCCCATTTTCTAATCTCTGCAGAATTCCAAAGAACTAGAGAATAAAACATATGGGTTTTTTTTTCCTAAAGAAAGCCATTCTTCCCACTTTTGCAAACATGTTCACTAGTGAACTGCATTAATTTCTGATTTTTCTAGCTTTTAGACTTTAGACAATAATGAAGCAGGTTTCCTAGGCATGCTTCCTCTCCCTCCTTTTCATCGCAGATATTGAACTTTCTGATGTTATTTTCTCTGCTTTATTGTCTTAGGAATAATCTTTGCAGCTGTTCTTTTTCCTTCCCAGAATCCAGACTTGGACCCCATTATCTTACCCATTCTGGACAGAGCCACAGTGAAGAACTACCTTTGCATGGTATGGGTGAGAACTCTGCAAAAGTTCAGATTTAAGTTCAGTTCTTCTGACCAGACAGTATAGCAACAATATCAATTCTACATTTGGAGGGCAAAAATGAAAGGAAAACGAAACTTGAAATCAAGAGACTTTGTCACATCTTCCTCTGAGAATCACAGAATTAAAATCATTAGGCCAGCCCTGTCTTTGAGACACGTGCTCATTAGTGGGTGAAGTACATTTTTTGGATCCAAGAGCCAAATTTATGAATATTTATGAGGATGCCTCTGTAAGTCACAGAAGAGCACAAACAGGGAGTTTCCCCTTGAAAGGGAAAAGTAGCATTATGAC
>NW_015094263.1:0-2020 GCF_001431845.1 Calidris pugnax
AAACCATTGTATGATTCTAGGAAGAATGACTGGAACTCAGTGTCGTGAAAGCCTAAGAAGTTCATTATAAATACATGCAAAGCAAAGTGCAACGGAAGGAATATTTTGAGATGCCTTGAGCTGGCTTCTCTAGCGCCTTCTCAAAGGAGATACTTAATTGGCAGGATGGTTTGGTAGGTCTAGTTGGAGGCATGGACCCTGAGGAAACATTTTGGAGCCTGCGGATCTTGCACTGCACATGGAGTGTGCAGCTGGAGCCGTGGCCAGAGGCAAAGGCAGGCTGAGCCAGGTACCAGAAACTTAGGAGCCATCATCAACCTGACTCATTATCTTAACATTAGTAGCTCAGTTATGTACATAAGTCACTGCTTTACTAAAATAGACGGAACAGCTGCAGTTTAGCACCGTTTTGTTGAATTAGCAGGTAAATAATAATAATTATAGCAAGGTAGTACACAAAAGAAGCAGAGGCTCGCAGGGAAAGCACCAGCGGATGGAGGCTGGAAGTGATGTTTACCCAGGGAGATCTAACCGGTACTCAGGTGGCTGGGAACAGGGATGGCCAGTTTTAATTAGTCCTGGGAGACATGAAAAACATGTGGCAAGCTACTTACTGATGGCTTTGGATAAACAGGCAATACGAAATGCCCAGCACTACACTTGGGGCTGTAATTAAGGGTTACCATGTTTCATGCTGCTGTTTACTCAGCTACTTATTCGCATGTGTTTTCATCTAAGCAAGGTTTGTTTACCTAGCTGTTATTAAAGTTTCTGGTTTTTGGTTTAGATAGCAATAAGTCAAAATTATAGGAAAAAATCAGTCAGTTTGCCTTCACCAGTCAGTTTTGTACTACCGGAAAGCAGTTCAGGGCTCACGACCTGAAACATTCCCTTAGGATTAGTTAAAATTCTGAATACAAAATGGAATTTTACAGCCCCACATTGAGTTGCTTCCTTCTTCTTCCTCACTCCCTTGTTGTTCCCAGGAATTACTTAAAAAAATAAAATCTAACTTTATGGTGATAGCTTTCTCTTTGATATGGCTGTCCAAAACTAACCAGATTTATTCTAAAATCATAACCAGCTCCTATCCAAAATAAAGTTTTGCTATGGAAGGGTTGGTTTTCTTTCTGAAAGACCCAGCGGCAGTGCACTCAGAACTGAAGTTTCATATTTTGAGAGAGCCACTGATTCAGTATCATGCCAGCTAAAAGTAGTTTTTCTCACAGTAGGTTACCTCTTGTTGTCTCAGCATGTTCCAGAAAGGAAAAAGTTCATCATTCCTGTATGAGTTTATTCAAGGAAAAAATGAAAATTGGTTAAATGTGGTATAGTCCAGTACAGATTTACTACAGATTTTATTTTAGAAATCCCTCTATTCCTTCCTCATGGGGCAGTATTTAAACTTCAGTGCTGCTATTGTATCTTTAATACTGCGTCATTATAATGCGTGTAATAACTAAAGCATGGGCTTGTATGGGCTAAATGATATTAATGTTAACAGAAGCACAGCCAGGCAAGCCACAAGTGCACTCAGGTTTGATGTTGGAAATAAATGAAGCATAAACATTCCACTGTGAGCTGCACAATGTGAGATACAGCACCATCGCACTGGGTTGCAGCTGATCTTTAGGCATGTCCAAGGGCTGCAAAGAAATCCAGGCATCTCTTGTTTGTATGTGGCAATAAAAAGGAATGTGGCTTGTTTTAGCTTATCCTGAAGGAACCTGTTGGTACAGAAAGGAAGGAAGCACAATATATCCTCTGTGTCAAAGCTGGTGTGGGTTGGTTTCCCCGTCCTATGCATGGAGTAGGTAACCCAAGGAGGGGTGACAGACCTCTGAGGCACAGTTCCTAGTAACAATCTCTCCCTGTTTGCTCTTTCTTTGTGAGGCTGTGCTCAAATTTCATGTGGTACTAAAGTTAGGGATGATGGGGTGTTTTCTGGGAAAGTATTTCTGCTGAAATGTAGGTTTGCCAGTCCCACCCTGTCCAAGCACACCTTTGTGCAGAAAGAGTC
>NW_015094264.1:0-2015 GCF_001431845.1 Calidris pugnax
TCAGCTATGGTTTGTTGTTGTTGTTGTTTGTTAGCCAATAAATAATTGCTTTATGCTTTTAAGCTGCGTGTATCTTCCTGGCAGAGTCTTTTTGCCAGAATGGGTTAAAGATGCCCAAGTTAACTAATGCAAAAGAGAGGTTGCAAAAGGGCCTGTATGAGTTTTAAAATAAGGAGATAAGGGATGTGATCAAAGCCAAGGCCATGAAGGAAATTCAGTGTCTCCTTTTCTGGAGGACCTCAGTGATATTGCTCCAGACTCCAGCCATTGACCTGAAATCATGTCTCTGCTCCCTTCCTTAGCAACATGGGTGGGTTGCCCCACTGTTGCTTGACTTAATTTGTACATCTAGATCTTCCCTTTCCTTTGCCTTATCTTTGCACCATCACAGAGATGATCCAAACAGGCTTATCATTGACTTCACTGGAAGTCACAGTTACCCTTTTCTGAGCCTTTTATAAAATGCTTCTCAAGCCTTTCTGGAAGGTGGAACTTCTTATTCTAACATCTCTATGAAACATGGGATTTTCTTCCCCTTCAGAGAAAAGATGTATTTCAATATCTATGTATTCTACTGGTTTTGCCTCCCACTTATTTTGACAAGTATGTTCCCTAAGTGTGTGCTTTCTGTGAACCCTGTGACTCTTGGCAGCAACTCTATCTTTTTACATATTGCGTCAACGACTATGTCAGACCAAGGTAGAGTTTAAGTAGTTGTTTTGCTAGCTGAAAAGCTTTAGACGGCAAATAGAAATAATTGTCTCTATCCGCTGGTGAAAGAGTGCAGAAAATCAGATTAAGTATAAGTTTAAAAGAAAAAACAGATTAAGTAACAGCAAATAAGGAAGAAGAGATTTGCATGTTACTTGCACTGTGCTTACAGCTGGATTAATATGACAAGACACACATTTTAACCATACAGAACCCTGGAACATACCTATGCCTTTTCCATATGCAAATACAATGAATTGTTGGTTCTTAGTTACATTTTAAGCCAAAGGTAAAATCCCTACCTGGCAGCAGGCCCTAATTGACTGCTCTGCCATACAAACTGGCAAAAATATAGCCCTTACAGGCTTCATAGATTTCCGTAAGTAATTTATTCTGATATAGTGCAGCTATTGTTACTAAATGTACATAGCTCTTCTGAGGGGCTGGAGGCAATTCTTATTCATCCTTCAGCAAATGTGATCATGATCTGACACAATCTGATAGCACTCCTCAATCTGGTTACAGCTATTGTTCATTTACAAGGACAATGAGCAATTCATATTTAGGTAGAAGAAAGGCTTTACTTGCCTTATGTTGGGTATAATGTTGTCAGCTGGACAAAGGAAGATGTTATTGCTATTATACAATCAGCACGATATGTTATCTAAATGGTATTCGGTTTCTTTCTTTAATTTGCTAAGTGCTTCATGATTTTCCTCCCACTGTGCCCACTATTGGGTTTGCAGTTTTCTACTGTTTAGCATTTCCTCTGGTGATTTTTGATTTCTTTGCCCATACCTTACAGCAGTAAGTAATTGCTTCTCTCAACTTACCTAAAACAAGTTTCTCCCTTTGCTTCTGCTTCTTGGGAGATTAGACCTAATCTTGTGATGGGACAACCTGAAAATTTTCCATTTACCATCATTAATGCTTTTCCAGCATTTTAACATGCAGGGAATATTACTGCTTATTAAGATCTTTAATCTTTCCTTTGAAAGCAAAGTACATTCCGGCAACTGGATCACTCACCAGATTTTAGATTTTGATCATAAGTGAGTCTGACTCAAGTCAATATGACTCAAATATGACCCAAAACACTTCATTTTCTTCAGGTTATTGCAGCTTTCCCTATATTTTCCTTGCATGCTGCAGAGTTCTTAGCAGTGAGCATTTCTAGCAGTGACTGGAAAAGTTCTTTTCAGTTTCTGAAAGATGAAAAAAAGTAAATAAACCAAGAAGTCTTCTAACTGTATAGAGAATTTGAATCTCATACTGGGAAAATAAGTAAAATCTTTTTTTTTTTT
>NW_015094265.1:0-2038 GCF_001431845.1 Calidris pugnax
CTATGATCCTTTACATAGGACATAGGATAAATGTGAAATCTGGTAACTTTAAAAACTCTCTCAGCTTAAAGACTGAACAGGGATACAGGAATCCTGATAAAGCTGTGGGATTTCTTATATTTTTCTTGATAAGAGGAATGTGTCTCTTGGAAACTAGATTAATATTGTGAGATACTGAGCACGAGGGGGTTAACATCTCCTCTAGAGAGACTGAGATCAGGCAGGGACAGGCAGGAGGTAAATGTCACACTTGATACACGATGGCCCATCAAGAGCCACAGACTGTCATCTTGGAAACAGTAATTTATCAAGCTTCACCTGACCCCAGACAGGATATGAAAGAGGGAAAATTCACCTAAACCAACCATGTGCAGGTGAGAAGACTTCACAGACACATGGGGATAAAAGTTTGACAAAATAATAAAAAATTGTGAAGGGAAACACTGAATAGCGAAAAAAACCCCAAACCCTTGGCTGTTTCTTTCACATTTCTCCCCAAGAAAAAAAAAAGGAATGGTGTGAGGAGAGTGAAAAGAAAAGCCATGTGAGAGTGAATGAACTGCAAAATGGGTTTTTGAAGTGGTGCTTCTCGCTCTGCTGCATTTCCAGCCTTCAAAATGTTTTCTACAGCTAAAGAAAATTTTCAGCACCCGTAGTTTATTCTGAATTTCTCTTGTTGGGGAATGGCAGTTCCCTCCTGTTAATGCCCTGGTCTTCTGCAGATGTGTAACCTCCTGGGACACTTTCTTGGGGAGCAGAGGGACCCTCCAACTGCACTAAACAACAGGGGGGAAGGCGTGGGTCCTGTTTTGGGGGGGTTCAGCCTGGAATTTGACATGGGTGTAATGCAAGGAGGGAGAGGGCCAGGTTTCCTCTCAACAGACATGCAATCAAGCGATATTGCATATATGGAAGGTGCTGGTAGCAGTTTTGGGCTTTCAGAAGAAGAGTCTAAAACAGTAACCCCCAACATCACACACTTCACAGCATCACACTGAAGGTGTGTGACTTGTTACATGTTGGATATTGCTTTGGGTACAAAGGTGCCAAGATAAGGTTGGAAGACACAGTCCCGTCTTTCCAGAGAAGAGCTCTGGTACTGAGGATCTCAGAAACTCTGCCCAGATCTTGTCTTGGAGGTGATTAGCTGCCTAGGAGTTAATTCCTTGGACAAAGGTATCAAGGTGTGAACAGATCTCCAAGGAAAAGAGAAAACATATCTTCCGTAGTGCGGTCAGTCACCATTACTGCTAAAAATATGGTGTCTTTTTAATTTCAATCTGTTCATGTTATAAATTCCAGCTATGCCAAGGAGCAGATTGATATCCTGGAAAGCACCTTTTATAGGAGAAGTACCTGAATGTTGATACCTTAGGAAGCCAGTAGTGATAAATTACTGGATTATAGGGTTTTCATTTGTTTACAGGGAGAAAACAGGAGCTACAGGCTGGCTGACCCTGCAGCAGGAGGCAAGGGCATAACAAGGGGTTTCTCAGCACTGCCTTTGATAGGCTAAATAACAGAGAAACAGCACTGGGTTCTGATTAACACACTGGGCTTGGTTCAAGGTTTTACCCTGGGAGAGCTTCTCCACAGCACAGATCATACGGTCCTTACACTCCATGGCGTTGCAGGAGCAACAAGGGATGAAGAAGCCACTGCCTTTTGTGCTTAATTTCAATAAGGGAGCTACAAAAAACCAGAGAAATTGTTAAAAAGAAGACAAAAGGGACAGCTAAAAGAGTTAAGTCCTTGCAAATAGATTCTTTGCAAGCACCGTGGGAGCTGTTTAAGGCCACTATATTGGAGACTCAGAGAAAATGTATGACACCTATTAAAAAGAAGCCCTGAGAAAGAGCAAAAGGAAAAGGTCATAGCAGAACAGTGGGATGAGGGAGGTTGCTAGAAAGAAGAAGCTGAAATTGTGTCCAAACACCAAAACCAGAAAAGATAATAAACTGTGCCTGACAAAGTGTAAAACACAATAAGGCAGCTCAGCAGAGAATTGGAGGAAGAACTTGCAAAAGGCAAAAAAAAA
>NW_015094266.1:0-2041 GCF_001431845.1 Calidris pugnax
AGATCCTGGTGGTAACTCATTTGTGAGGTTTGTGTGAAATCTCCGTGTTTGGATTACCGTGGGTGGAGCCCTACCCTGACTCACTGGGTAGTGACTCTCACTTGGGCAGTTCATCCAACCCATGGCTCCTCCTGCATTGACCTGAACTTGCTCTGCTCCCTGTGCACATGGAAAGTTAACTCAGCAGCTAACTTGGACTATCTGCATTTTAATTAATACAGTCACAAGGTAGTGTAACAGGAAAAGTATTTTTAGTACTTAATTAATTTAGACTTGGATCACTGCAGTATCCTGTTGGTTTGTTATACTTTGACCTGTGGTTCAAAGCTGACCAGATCTTGTTGCTTACGACAAACTGTGGGAAAGTTGGGGGGTTTTTTATTTAACTGTATTAGCTGAAATAGAACATCAAAAGTAATGCTTCATATTAAAGTGAGAAATAACGTTTCAACGAGGATAGACAGCACAGGTCACTAAAGCCTTGCTGCTTCTCTGTGTCACCCATAATCAATTACTCCGAAATAAATGTTTTGTTTTGGCTCTGTTGAGTTAATGTGAATACGTCCTTGAGAGCCAAGCCCCTCCAGACCAGAATTCTGTCCAGGACCATCTCTTAGCAGAGAAATTACAAAAGAGAGGAACAAGAGTTTGTCTCTCAACTTCACTAAAGTTCAATTTCCTAATAGTGAGAAGTTACCTTGACTCTGCATGGGGTTTTAGAAGCATCCCTAAATGTGCTTTAGTAACACATTTACTTGGGTCTAGCTTTAGTAACAAGCCAAGGGATTTCCTTAAATACAGAGAGTGAAAATTGACAACAGTGGTTCAATTCTATGCTTTAAAAAATTCTTGTCAACATATAAACATGCAACACATTTAACTGACTCTTCAGACATGCAGTTTCATTAAAATGTTTTTCTCTTTTACCGCTTGTTTGTGAAAACAGATTCTTCCTTTCCTGAATAGCTCAAATGCAAACAGTCCAGTAAATGGAAGAGATAGAATCGTGTATTTTATAAATGTACTAGGTTCCCATAGAAACAGGGATTTAAATATATACCTGTCCTGAAAGAAATGTGCTTAAGAGAGGTGAAACAAAGTAGACATACACCGGGAGTGTCAGCTGAAGAATGCTGTGAGGATTAAGTTTTTAAAGCTGCTCCTGATGTGTTCTGGGCAAACAAGGGAGAACAAGCCCGATTTTGCTGAAGATAGGTCATTTATTAGATTCTTTACGTGGCAATAGGTGCTTTTCATTTGAAGCAGACAAGCATGGTAAATTATTACCCACTCATTTTCTGCTGCCTGCACTTGATGCTGTTTTACAGGCAAATAGAACAGTGGCTGTTGTTTCATCTAGAGCTCAGTGCTGCATCAGGTTAGAGGAAAAAATAGTTTGCATTTTAATGTTCTCTGAACTCCTAACTCATTTATCATAAAATAATAGTAAGTTATTTTGAATAATCTCAATTAACTGGTACATAATATCATAGGTGTAGCCTTCATAAATTGTATCTTGCTGGTCAGAATCCCTTATGAATAATTAACCATCAGGTAAAAGGGCTGTGCATATGTAGTGTCTATTCTAAGTATAATATGAATAAACATTACAATAGACAGAAACAAACCACTAAGTGCACTCCCCACACTGCATACAAATAACTATAATTAAGATTTCTTCCTAGACAAAGGTAAGTAGCAGTCAGGACAATCTTAGCTTTATGCCCTCTTGGGACCTAGACCCTGATCTTGAGTAACTACATGAAAAGGAGCAACTTCTCCAGCTCCACTTGTGTCTTTTACATACTTTGCCTGTTAACACACGGTTCTGGTGGCCAAGATGGCTTGGCTGACCACCTGCCAGCTACTGAAGGATGAGCTCAATCTGGAGACTTATGTGTTACGAACAGACACGACTCAGAGCTACAGGCATTAGGGCATTGCAGTGGTGCTGTGAGGAGACTGAAGGGTGAGCTTTTCCCTTCCTTTCCAAGAAGGTGGGTGCCTGAGGGCTCCCGGGGGATGGTGGCTAAAGCCTCCC
>NW_015094267.1:0-2030 GCF_001431845.1 Calidris pugnax
CTAGAAGATTCTGTGATTCTGTGATTAGTCTGATAAATACGGAGGTGCCTTACAACACATGCATACATAGGCTGTAAGTGTTTGACCAATCTCATTTGAATCTTGTGTTGCAGACTTGAATGAAATTCCGTACCTTAATTTGATACCTGCAATTTTTACAAGCTTTTGGTACGGAGATTAAACAGTCATGATAAGGTACTAGAATCAGTTTGGATTTTTAGGTAATAGAATGATCTGTTTGGTTTGGATGCTTTTATTTAGCTGCTTAAAGGTTTGGAGACCTTTATCCTGTGCTCCCTTCTCGATCAGAATCTATATTGCTCCACCCTGTGTGAACTTGCTGATCTCCAAAATGCCATTGGGTTTGAAGCTTTATCTAGGGACTGAAACTTAAATGGGAAAGAAAGCTCATTGTAATTTATACCAGAATAAAGGACTTCATTGGTTGTCTGCACCGTCTACAGCGGGGAGCTTAGTGGTGTAGAAAGGTGTCAGCAGGGACGGAGAGAAGCCCTGGCTTTTTTAATACCTGGTTATGCTGGTGTGGATAAAGCCAGTGCACCTCCTGGGATCAAGTACAGTAGTACAGAGCCAGAAAGGATTTATACTGGTGCACATAAAGGAGCAGCAGTCTGTGTCCTAGGGAAATTAAAAACATTTGGGTTAGTTAGCTTTTGTTAGCATAATGTTTTTTCGCTTCACTTTCTGATGTCCCGAGTTTCCTGCATTTTTTAACATTTTGGAGCTTGAAAGCATCCCATATAAACATATTTGATGTGGATTTTACAAAGGGAGAGGGGCGGGGACAGAACAGTCAGACTGAATTTTTGTGCCTGCGCAGTGTCAAAGCTATGCTACGCTGCTAGTTTATGCAAATTTGGTTAATTAGATAGTAATAATTTGAAATACTGCGCTGAAAGGTCACTTTTCCACTTTCATTTGGAAAAAACAGATTTGCATTCCCTCAGAGAAAGTGAACGCTCAACTTAAAAGGGTTTTGCTGCAATGTTAAAAAACTTAACTTTAGGCGATGAGAAATAGATTGGATTCATTTTTTTAACTAGTGAAGTCTCTGAAGTTGTTATTAGAGAGGCAGGGAGAAGTAGGTCGTGCGGTTCCCTGTTATAACATATTCATGAATTTTATTGCCAGGTTTTAGTTTAATCAAGGAGGTTATCATCCACTGTCTGATTCTAAATTTCAGTCCTAAATTGCCTGGCTGAATGCCTTGATGTTGACGCAGGTTCATACCAGGAAGCAGAACACCAGAAGCTACTCTTCTGGATCGTAACTAGTAATAGTCATTGTGAAATAGCAGGTTCCAGCATGCAGGGTCACTTGAGGTAAGTTTGTCTGATTTTAGTTTGGGATATCGGAAATAAAAAAAAGGGATATGACCCATAGCTGGTTTCGGTGGAGCAGGGGGAATGTAAACCACGTTGGAATGTCTCAGATTTGCTTCCTTCCTTTAAGGAAGACAGGCTGCTGGGCCTTTCCTTTGCAGCTATAGGATGCATGCGACAGGTTTGCTGTCTATTAGTTCTGATCTGTTCGTAAAGCACAGAATAAGAAGCAGCATTTTACCTGATTTCCATCAGTCTGCCATCCTCAGAGTCTTACCCTCTTCTCAATTAAGACAGGAACACATCAGTAAGGTTGCAGATGTCTCAAGGTTACTTCAAACATAAAAGCACACTAGGCATTTAAAGCTTATCACGCTGTGCTGACAAGACTGCTATGGTAGATAGCAAACGTCTGTCCAGAACTGTTGGTAGCTTCTGTTCCCTTGTTATCAAAGCACCTAAAGCCTGTGTGGTGTGAGAGGTTCAAGCTGGGGGTGGGCTACAGCATGTGTTAAGTCCTATCCTTGCTAGAGATGGTGTTTATGTTGTGTGTGCAAGGAATTGGGTGCTACTGGACCAAATGTCTAACAACGCTGAAGAAATTACCAGAAGCAGAGGTTCAGCAGAACTGGAATATACTGTTGTATCCCCTGATACATCCTCTTCATAGCGCTGATAGCTACAGCA
>NW_015094268.1:0-2041 GCF_001431845.1 Calidris pugnax
AGATATATCTCAGTACTGTTACAAGGAAACGTGTGAACAAGGAGTGAGGGCACATCTAGAGGGTGGTGTCTATATCCCAGCAAGCAGTGACTGTGAAAAGGATCTAGTATGATGCTGAAGCAGGAAAAAGGGCTTTGGCAAAATGTTTTGGCAAACAGAAGTTATAATAGAGTGAGAAAGGGTTGAACGCAATAGTCTGTGAAATACCAGACCTTAGTCTGGGTGATCTAATGGACCCTTCTGGCCTAACCTGTGAATGTAGATGAGATTTATTTCATCCTAACGGATTTTTCTATTCCCTGTTAGACATTCTAGGATGTTATTGCTGAATGCAGTGAAATATGTACTGTTTCATAGCAGCACAGGTTTTCTAAGCTAGAATGGACCATTATAGTCTGACCTCATGTATAATGGAGCTACTCTAGCTATTTTGCAGCCTGTGGCCCAAACCATATTGCTGAACCTCCTAAGAAGAACATGAACATGCCATTTAGGAAATCTGAATGTGATCTTTGATTGCTAAACAAACAAATTAATCAGAAGTTCATAAATGAAGATTAAATACCACAAGAAAATGCTGCCTTTCTACCCCTGTTGATGGGGACAACTGCCAAATCTCCAACTCTGTCTACAGGATGGACTAGCCCTAGGTAACATGAATTATAATGCAAATTATTCCAGTGTTTCACAATACTTTATTACCAAATGGTTCTTGTATCAAATCAAAGCCTTTTGCACATTCAAAGCATATTTTTTTGCAAAGAAAGCTAGAGTGGGATCCTATCTAACTAGTTTCATCCTACTCTTTTAGTTATCCCTTAATTTAATCCAATGAAATTTTAAGTAATTTGAGAGCTTTCCATCAGCATCCACATTCCCCATATGGTCAACAGTTAAGGGGGGCTTTTGAAGCCTTGCAAAGGAAGACCTTTTTTTGCCACAAATGGACATTTGACTATCTTCTTAGACAGACACAGCAACACACACGCACACACACACTCACCAAAAAAAAACCACCTATGAATAAGGAAAGGAACAGATAATGGTTTTGTATTGTTTTCTGAAGTGGCATCACTATATTTTGTTTGGGTTGATACAATAAGCAAAATATGATCTTCCAAGGATAGCGTCAGAGTTCAGAACGCTGCCTTTTGCAGTCTAATTTGTGTCTGGTCCAAGAACAGGATAGTTTTATAAAAGCTTTTTTCTGACTTCATGTTTGAATAGTCTCAAATGCCGCATGTCACCAAGGACCTGACCTACTCATGCCATAAATTAGAGTATCCCCAAAGCTACTCTAATTTCCATCATTATGCTTGTACAGCAAGGCACTTGTTCTAATGACAAGGAAAATGTGGTTTGAAGGAATGTCCCAGATAGTGTTATTTTCCTTATGCTCTTGACACCAAAGAGTGGTTTATACAGGAACTACTAAGCTTGCTCCTCACCATCTGGAAATTTACCCACGCAGAAGAAACTCCCAAGGGGATGGTTAAACTGGTTTTCCAACTGCTAAACAGCCTCAGCAAAGACCAACATCTGGTCAAAGTATCCTGTCAGGGACCTATGCTCACTGTGCATAACAAACACGGCTCACTATTATTCTTGATGTATTTTCTTCTGTCACTTGAGATCATAAGGGAAAAAAAGCCGCAGATAGGAGAAAGACAGGTAAAAATAACGTAGTAAAAAATGTAAATATTTTCAGAAATTATTCAAAATTTTCAGAAAGTTTAAAATGGCATAACCTTCCTTCAGAACACACAGCAGCAACATTTTCTAGAAGACCTATGGCTTTGTCCTAGAGCCACTAGTTAACGTTCATAATGCTGTTGTGTCATTTACCACTGGAAAACTGCAGCACACCACAAATATTGTGAATTGTTCTTAGATCTTTCATACATGAGATTGTCCTGACAGGACCGAACAAATTTGTTCATCCTTTCTTGCATTTCCAGTCACCCATTGCATCCACCAGAAAGCACACTTCATCTCAAAGAGCTTTAGGAGCCAGCCTTAGTCATCTTACTTCCGATTCACA
>NW_015094269.1:0-2048 GCF_001431845.1 Calidris pugnax
GACTTGCTATTCGCAAACAAGTCCAGGACAGTTTCTCTGATTTATCTCATTTAGAAAGATTTAAACAACATCGCCATTTTCTGTGAATTCACAAAAGGTTTACACAACATGCTGCCAAAGAGAGGAACTGCTGAGCTAAATCCCAGCCTGCCTAAGAGTGAAGAGACCCTACAACTCACATTTATGCCACTACCACACACAAGTGTGTGCATGTGGCTCCGCTACAGCTTGCGGTCCCTGAAGCTACTGCTGCCAGGGTCTGAACTCCAACATTTATTTAAGGGAAGGGGGAAACGGAAGCTGACAAGAAGCTTTTCCCTGTGGCACTCTGCCAACGCGCTCTAACGTCACCCAAAGGCCCCTGACTCACATCCAGGACATCCCTGCCCAGGTCCCCAGCAAACATTTTCTATAGACTGACAACTTGAAGCAGCAGTAATTTCAAGCGTTCTGCAAGTATTTTAATAGGGCTGGTACTGTATCAGGGCTGGTTTAGGTCTTACAGTTCCACAATCCACATATGAACTTAAACACACAACATTGTATTTGCTCAAAGAGGTGAAAAGGAAGCAGGAAGTGACAACGGTGGCAACCATATGAATGAAACGATGGACATTGTCCCATTTCTCTTCCACAGAGGGGCATAAAACAGCCATAATCAAAAGCTTTTCACTTTCAAAGATGGTTTCAAAGAAAGCCAGGGAAAACAAAATCTATGAAAGAGTCTGATTCACAAAGCTCTGATATCCTGCTCAACTTATTGAAACTTTAATATGGGGACAGAAAGGAAGGAAAAACAGAATCCACTACTTTGTGGAAGGAAAAAATCCACACAGAACAAACTGAAGCTCTCTCCCACATGTAATATTTATTCTACCCTCAGGCACATTCACAGGACACACACAGCACTAAGGGCACCTGCTCTTCACCCCCTCTGAGGTGCCAGCCTGACACTTGCCCTCCTTTTCTGAGGGTTGCCTCGTTAGATGCTCTTGAGAACTGTTTGGACAAGCTCATCTTTATTGCATCTCTGCCCAGCTCACCCTTGCACTCAGCGGAATCACTGAAAGCCTTTCGAAAGGAGACAAGTGCTGCATTCACATTGATTTCAGAGAGCTCCTTTGACACCAGGAGAGCTGTTAGCAGTCTCCTCTGCCCTTCATAAAAGGGAATGCTACAAGGAAATTCCCAGTAGGACCATCTTCAGCTCTCAAAGCCAGCTCAGACACTCCCTCCTCCCTGCCTGGGAGAAAGCCAGCAGAGTATGAAGATGCTTAAGGCAAAATAAATTAAAACCTCCGCTCTTCCAATCTCCCTTCCAGTTTCTGCCAATCTTTATGCTACATGAGTCACCTCACATCCCACACCCTGGCCAACATCAAACCTTTGTATCAGCACACATCATTTATTCATACAGCTATTCTTACACCACATTATCAAGGAAATATCCTTCTATGAAAGCAAGGAGGAAAATCCATTTTTTTTACTACAAGACTTCAGGCAGCTAATTAATGTCCCGGCAGCTCATTTTCTCCCCCATTGGGTAGCATCGACGCTCCCCTAACACAGCAAATTCCCACCAGAAACATCCTTCAGCCCTCCAAAGGTTTAGGGAATAACTCAGTAATAACAACAGAGATGCCGGGGAGGTAAAGTGGCTGCTCGCACCCCAAGTGGACAATCGCTGCCGGACACTTGTGACAACCCCACACCACGCAAAAAAAGCCTCTTGAGGTGCTGCAAGCACCTGCGTCGGGCCAATGCCCCCTTCGAGGGAACCGCACGGGGACAAAGAGGATGGCCGAGAGCGCCCGCAGCCTCCGCTCACACCGCGGCCGGGACCCCCCCGGCCCGGCCCCGCGCCCCCCCAGCCCAGACAGCGCCGTGAATCCTGGAAACGGAGCCAATTTTGCTGCCGAAGGAGCGTGAGGCCCGGCGGGCACCGAGCACCAGTTCTGCCGCGCCCCGCTCGCCCCTGCCCTCCTCCGGTCACACCACCGACCGCCGCCCGGGCCGCGGGGACACCCCCGGGGAGAGGCGAGGTGGCT
>NW_015094270.1:0-2045 GCF_001431845.1 Calidris pugnax
GCCTGATAGGAACTTCTGTTTCACATTTAGAAAAGAATGTGACTCAACAGTTTTGGCCATGTGGCCACCACAAGACAAAGGCACTTGCGTCAAAGCCTACTGCAACTGCATAGTAATATGGCTTTGTCAGGATTTATGGTCCTAAATTTTCATTGCCAGCTGCTGTCTTCAATTTCACTCTTCAAAAGATGTTATTCGACTAGGTAACCAAGAAGAAAAAGGCTAAGACTAGATTGGACCAGTGTTACTTTGAGTTACACTTAAACCTCCCTGCAGGCCGAGGGACAATCAATGTCACCTGTGTCTCCAAACTCTTTGTTTTGAGGCAGATCCATGAAGAATGAGTGAAGCTGTTCTTCCAGGAGCGTAGGGACAGTGGCTGGGGAACCCCTGCTTCTCTGTTCTGGACATCTTGCAACAAGTTAAAAAATCTTCCCTCTTTTTGCATGATAGTGAAGAAAATCAGGGAAATGTTGCTGATTCCAGTAATGTAATCATTCCAACAGAAGCTCTGTGCCTCAGCAGTACTTCACTGAATTCTCTGGCTTCATCAGTTTAGTTATTATTTTTGTATTATCTGGTAATTTAGATACAGTTATTGTAGGTTCTTCAGCCTGTGTTAGATATTCTCTATACTCCCCAGGGTTTTGTATCCTGTTTTATACTTCTTCTCTTGTTTTTATCAGTTGTCACCTATTGTGCCTCAGTATTTTACTCTTGGGTGCTTCAATTATATATGAATGTGATGTGCTTCACAGCAGCTACTTTCCATTTGCCATCTAAATATCTTTATACATGAACAGAGTAACCTACATTTAACTTCACAGACAGTTGTGCAAATCTACTGTATTTCAGCTTTTGGTGTTGTGTTTTTGGAGTTCTTTGTCTGCTTGCTTTTATTTGATAATTGATTTCCAGCTGTTTATTTCTCTGCTTTTCAAATCAAAAATAAGATGGGGGAAAAAAGAAGGTTAGGAAAGAAGTTGCAGGGCCTATCCCTAAAACTGCAGGGAAAGAGGTTAGTTTGGGATATTAGAGGGCTCATCTGACCTAAGAACGTTGGTATTACTGGCTTTCTTGATAGAAAGTATGTAAGCTCAGCAATTTCTTTTAAAAATGTCTATCACAAGGAAGAGTAGCTAGTCTAGTTTTAATGCCTTAGTAGTAGTACTAGCAATTATTTGCAAAGCTTTGGTAGTACCCCACAAGACTGATTTTCAGAAGTGCTTTCATCCCACAATTAATTAGAAGCTCTTTTCACAGTATTCCTAAAAATAAGACACTTTGAAACTAGAGAGGCAAGATACCTGCTCTAAGAGTATTGCTTACACAGACAAAAGCCAGGTAAAGAAGGTTGCAGGCATACAGACTGGCACTGACATTTATGTGAATCGCCTTTGACTTATTTGCAATGTCCAATATACGAAAATATGTTTGATACTTGTGTATTTTTTTTACATAAATATAAATACACTGAAGGAAAATCAAGTATACCTCACATCATGTTTCCCTATGCTCCTTATACAGTATCATAGGATAGTGAAATAGAATTTAGTATCAAATTCTTATAACTTCGAGGTTGGGCTGTAAGGTTTAAAACCATATGAAATAAGAATCAGGGCAGTACATTATAAAAAACATCTTTCTTTTTATCAGGTAATTTTTTTTCCCCACCTACTTGTCTTTGCCTCAGTCAAAGTTATGCAGAAAATGCAGTGGGTAGAAAACATAACGCCAAAGAAAAATGACCTGCCCACAAAACTTATGGCTGACTACGAGTGTTTTAAGGCTGTTCCCACTTCTTAAAGTTACTTCAGAAATCAGATAATGTTCAAAATCCTGGAAGGTATGTGGGCTTTTAGAGAAAATCATGTATTAAGACTCATACAGTATTTTGTTAAGCAGTCACCTTCTGGCTTGCACCTGAATTTCAGACACAAACATGCATTTAATATAATGCCAGTGTTTAGATAAACATATAAACAATAAGCATATATTCTTGTAGGAAAAAAAATAATCCCGGTACTAGAAGAACAGAAAATAAC
>NW_015094271.1:0-2008 GCF_001431845.1 Calidris pugnax
TCTCCCCTCAGCCTCCTCTTCTCCAGATGATGATGAATGATATTCTCATTCATTGTCTTAGAGAGAAAAATGGATATTCATCTTGTGGCTGAGCAATTGGCATTTCATACCCTTGTTTATTCTACTACTCCCAGAGCAGGCAGTGGTTGCCATACACTTGCACAGAGAAGCCAACCATCTGGTCAGGACCTGAGCCACCTCACTTTCACTTGCATATGTATGTCTTCCGGCAGAAGGAAACTTCTGCTGGGGACCCTACATCCTACAAAAAGCTTATAAGTAATTACAAAACCAATTTTTTTCATCATCTGTTTTTCCTTTCCTTTTCTTTTCACTCTCTGTTCCTCCCCCCTGTCCAACACAGATTTATATACACCCATACACACACACACTCTCTCATGTACTTCCTTATATGAAGGGGAGAAATTTAAGGAGACTCTTTGAATGCACTTTTTTTTCTTTCTTTAGAAATGTGTGATTTATACCTCCATTTTAGTTGATTTTTGATTTTGCCTAGCTGGGTTAGCTGATTTTGATTTGGGGTATTGCACATAGTGATATTCCACTACATGTGCTGGGCTGGAGTGAAATATTTCCACATATTTTCCCATCATAAAGTAGAAAATAGTAAAAACACCACTTGTGAGACAGTAGCAGGCAACAGGGCTTGTAATGGATCACTTCTAGAAAGCCACCATGTTTGAGCTGCTCAATAAATATTTTCTTCCACAGAACTTACAGATGATGGTAAAATGTTGATGATAAGAAGTATTGGAAATCATTTGCAAGAGTATAAGACGCAATAAATCAGTGACTACAGGCTGAAGGCATTGACCTTTCACTGATCATAAAAACTCTGGACAAACCTCTGAAGTAACTGAGATTGAGAAGGATAGAAGTCTTACAGGAGTTGTGGCAGGAATACTATCATGGCAATCATAACCCAAGTTTTTATGGTAACATTTTAACAAAATGACTTTCATGGTGAGTTTTGATGTAAAAGGCAAAAATTCTATCCCAAATAAAATCCAGCCATGTTTGAAATAATCACCTTCCCTTTTCTATGGGGATGCTCCTGACACGCTCCTGATAAATCAAATGCACAGATTCTTCTGCAGGATACTCTTTTGCCCTTCTCCTTCAATTTTTTATAATGAACAGGAGTCATACAGACTTGGACTGGAGTATCCAGTCTGCTGAGAAGGGCAGAATTAAGCTAGTACACAAAATGAAGCATCAGTCAGAAGTCAGCCTCACATCCAGTTTTCTCAAGTATCACCTTTTTGCACCATTCCAGTACAAGCTGACTAAAACTGCACTATGACAGGGTTTCATGCAGCTGTTAGAAATCTCTCGTCACTTCAGAGCAAGGGTTGGGTTCTGCTCTGTAGCAACATGCATTCACCACCACCGACAGCCTTGGATGGCAGATGTGTCGTGGGTGGCATATACAGGTTCACTCACTGCCATTTGCCAACTGCTTCTCCTGGGTTTGTAAATCTTCAGTGAGGAACCACAAACAGAACAACATAAAAGTAATAACGGTGGCTCCACAGGAGGCTACAGTTCTTTTCATTAACCAACAAACCTCTTCCGTCACTTAGCTGTACTTTGACTTGTACCTACAGTTCTCACAGTATTCACTCATTAAAACCATCCTAAAGATATCTTTAACATCCCCGAGTGCTCTATGGAATTATTTGCCTATTGTTAGGTCCAAGGGTAGCATATTTTCAAAACTCTACTACTTTCTCTCAGACTGGAATCTGTTTCTCCCTCAGAAAAATATTTTACTTCTAGTATGTACTTCCTTTTTCTAAGAGAGGGATCTTTCCTGGACACCTGTCTCAACAGAACTGACTGGAACCATGTCATTCGCTGCCTGGTGAAATTTATCCCTTGGTTTCCATGAAAGATGATGCCCAAGGCATGTACAGATTCCAGAAGACAGGAGATACCATATCCCCTCCTGAGGTATTCATACATTTGCTAAAGGAAGCCTTTTCCT
>NW_015094272.1:0-2031 GCF_001431845.1 Calidris pugnax
ACCTTAAAGATCATCTAGTTCCAACCCTGATTCTATCTCTTTCTGGAACTTGAGCCAGCAGGTTTAAATGTGGATCTGGTTGATACAAGACAGAATATACAGAATACCTTGTGGCCTCTACAGTCATTAAGAGACACTGCAGCAATCAAAACATACAAGCTGAGGAATACAGGGGTGTACAGCCTCATACAGATGCAGGATTTACTAGTATGGTCTAAATATAATACATGAAGTATTATATATTTTCTGGATTATTTTTTATCTAATATAACTGTCGCAAGGAGTGACCTATAAAATGCATGTCTGAAATAGCTGGTGTATAGGAAAGAATGAGGAGTGTGGAGGTATTGGGGGTTTTCAGGCTGGTATCTGCAGCAAAATCAGACTGTCTGAAGTAGTGGGCAAGATCAGATCCGTAAGCAGTAAATGTGACTTGTTTTCATTTGAAACTTAAGTCCATTTTTTATTTCAGGTAGAAGCAAGTTTTATTTCATGATTAGTAGATTGGAAATTGTTAAATTTTTGCATGTCATTACACCATGTGATTGCCTTCTGAGTAGGAGACAAGAAGGTTAGACTGAGCTACGTAGGTCATTAGCTGAAGTTATATTCTTAAGACATGTATTCTGAGCTGAAAGTTTGACAGGGAAAATAGCTTTGTGGGGGTTATTAACAGCAATGAGCCGAACATGTTGCCAGGACTGGGCTAGAGAAGCTAAGAACTACATTTAATTATCAAATCAATGTCAATTAAAATTGAACCCAATCGTTCAATTAATTATATAGGTCATAAAATGAGTGCAGCCAGCAAGCAAATTATCATGTCAATGTAGTAAGATAAGTCAATTCTTTAAGCAAAAAATCAGAAATAACAATTGAGTTTTAAGTCCCAGTTATGGGTGTTTTCCAAAGTAGAGAAATTAAGACAATTGACTGAATCAATTAGTATTCAAAACAAATTACTTTACTTCAAAGTAACCTGCTGCCCTCTTTTAACTCTCCCCTTTCCCCATGGCCTGAATCAGACAGGTGGATTTACCAACTTTTATTTCTCTCTGTGGCTGGCAGTGTCAAACTGGCAAGAAGCTGAGTTTTAAATTCACCTGCTGCATCCGTCACGGGACACTTTAGTTCCAGGCTATTTCCAGGTGCCAAAGTTGCTGTGACACTGCAGGTGTGGTGCTCACCATTGCATCTGTGACTTAGGCTCCAACTCCACGCTGCGCCGGGAGTTGTGAGGTTGGCAATTTGCAGACACGGAGTACCAGAGCTGCTCTGGGCACAGGTAAAGAAGCGAGGCAGGTTTTTAAGATATTTTTATTTTTGTCATTGTTTCTCAAAAGGGAGTATTTGGTGGAGGCAGCTGTGCTTCACTGAGCCAATACTTTACCTTGCCAGTGTTTGAGATCACACTCTCAAATGTTAGACACATAAGGACAGTGTGTTAAGCAGAAGACACAATTTCTGGTTGATCTCATACCAGTGGTGCTGCTGTAGCAAGTGTTGGGATAGTTGTTGTCTTCTGCTTGATTATTGCCCCATTAGACCTATTTAGGGGCAAGCAGAAACACCTGAAGGAGGGTTGACAGGTGACTTAGGTCACAGGAGTGCCAGAAGAGAAAAAGAGAGATGGAGGGAGGCAGAGAACCCAGGTCCCATTTGCTAAAGAATATGTGCAGGATCAGAGTGTTTTACGTTACGTGGAACAGCTTTCACAGGGACATCGAGTGCTTCAAATAATTTATAACTTGCTGGTTGGGGCTGGCTCTTGGAAGGTGGCAGATGTGGTATTTATCAGGAGGAACTTGAACATTTGTTTGCCGTATCCCAGTAGCCCAATGATTAGCTGGGAACAGCACCCCTCTTATGAAGGCAAGGAAAAAATGTTTGTGCCAGAAATTCTAGGGGATGTAAGTCTGGAAGGGTTGTTCTGAAATGACAGGCGTTGGTCTACAACCTGAACACAGGAAGGCAAGTCCAATGGAAACAGAGAGCCAATTTGTGTTTTGTTTTGTTGTGGTTTTTTTTTTT
>NW_015094273.1:0-2006 GCF_001431845.1 Calidris pugnax
GTCACAAATCCAAAACATAGCACCATATGGGTTGCTATGAAGGAACTTAACTTCATCCCAGCCAGACCTAGTACAGATGCCAAAGCAAATTACAGAAATCAGTTATGCAGTTGTCTACCTTCTTCCCCTGCCCTCCCTGGGCTCTTGGAGGCCTTCTGCTGATGTTAAGAAATTAAAAAGAAAATAATTATCCAGTTCAAGAAATGGACAGGAGCAAAAGGCCAGGTGAAAGAAGAAAAATGAATAGGTAAGATAATTTGGACATATTTTGAGGAAGCAGAGGAAAAACTGAGTTAAGGTTTGAAAAATAACATGTTCGTGTGGGAAACACATGGTACTGAAGCATCCAGGAGCATGTACCTTCTTTATTACCACAAATGTGATCAGCAATACTACTCCAGCAAAATACTTATGAGCCGCTCTGGCTGCTTCTCTGTGGGGAGTGGAGGAAACAGGACATGGCATCTATACTTTCTCACCAGGAAATAACTACATTCTGTGTATTCCCTGCAACCTTCAGCGTGGCTGTTTCTGCTATGTAAAACTGTGACAGACCCTCATAAAATAAAATATTGACCATGTACAGCAACATGTTACAGACTCTGGGGGGAGAAGGGACAGTCTTGGAGTAAGAGAGAAAGAGAATACTATTTTCCGTAAAATAGCCTGAAGCAGAATCCAGGGCTCTGCCAGAAAACACAGCAAAAAATTCCTAAATCTTATGTTTTTCTACATACTGAATATATGGAAAATTTACTGCAAAATTGCTTATTTTGCATTGACTTGACTACAGGTCTAAATAAATTACTAGCTAACAACAACTTACTGTTTCTATTTAAATATTTGTTTGTGTGTCATTGCTTTTTGTACTCAATTAAAAGTTTCAGCTTAGCTGAGGAATGAAATGTGTGCCAATGTCACTCGCCATGATGGAAATGTGCCATCTATTTTCTGAGAGAAAATTAAATGTTACATGTCAAATTTGTCATAAAAATCACTAAAGTCAAGCAATCAAAAATCAGACGGTGCCAAAATTACCTTTTTTATTTGTCCTTATGCTTATACCATGACACATATAGTAGTATAAACTTTAATGGCATGATCACATATTCTCTTAGACATGACCTTGTAGGCTAAAGCTGCTGTAGAATCAGTAAGGACTGTGTAGCAATTGTTATAGTCTTCCTCCCATTTCTTGCAGAACTTGAAAGGTGTCTAGCAAATATTTTTGAAGATTTGGAGTGAAATGATGGTGTGACTCTTACCTTAGAGAAAACTTGCTTCTATGAAATTTGATGATTGAACATAGAGCTACTATATAACACTAAATAGATTGCCTAAGCAGTTACTCTTTCCTTTATTTTCTGAACTTCCACTGTGAGCCACTAGTGTTACTTGCAAATATGTTGAGCTAGACTCTTGCAAATTAAAGTCAGAGGACAATATATTTGATGATATTAAGGGAAGCTGATGTGAAGTATTCTGAATCTCCTATTTCTGAAATAGGTCAAGCAAAGCTAGGAAACTGTTTTTCAGTTTATCTCTTTGTGTCTCTGACTCTTGGCTATAAAAATGGGATAATACCATCCCTGTATCTTCAGTAGGTTTTATGGAGTTAAATTAACAGCTGTCAAACCCATAGCTATAGAGATAATAAGCACCTAAGAAACACCTATGAGAAATGTGGGCATCAACTAGGGACCACACAGATGCTCCTGCTTACTCTGTCTCCCTTTCCCCCTCCACTCCCACCCTTGGGAAGAAAGAGGGAATCGGAAGCATAAAAATGGGAAAGAAACTCATGGAATGAGATAAAAAAACCTTATTAATTGAAAATAAATTTAAAAAAAATGTGAGAAAAGAATGAAAAACTACAACACAAAGAGAGAGAAAAATAAAATCCAAGAAAAACAAGCATTACAAATGAAAACAGGTGCTCGCCACCAGCTACTGATGCCCAGGCACTCACCCAAGCAGCAGAGTACGTCAAATGGTATGAAATATTC
>NW_015094274.1:0-2048 GCF_001431845.1 Calidris pugnax
CCAGCTGGTGTCGCAGTGATGAGGCACATGGGGGACCATGAAAAGCTGGCAAAACTGGTGGAAAGCCACACTGAGGCAGGGAATGACGGAGAGCAGCACCAGCCGTTTCTGGAACGGCCCAAAATCACCAACCGCTTTCAAAATTTCCCCGACGCCTGACATTGGCAGCCACGTATGGAACAGGACAGTGCTGGGACAGGCTTCCCAGAGGGCTGGAATTAATGTTTAAACCTAAGATAAGCTCTGCAGTCATAGGCGGCCACCACAAGTATGTAAAGACAGGGTAGACTTAACGCCTGATGTTTTACGTGTCCCAAGTGCACCGTGTAATACATTAATCACCTCTGTGCCACCCACGAACTCACCGGGCCTGCTGCCGGCTGGAGCAGGAGGACCTCTGTTTCTGGCAACCTGGGTCACCCCCTCTGCCAGGGCCAAGGTGGTTCAACAAGGGAAAAGGCTCTTCTCCAAAGGAACTGCAAGCGCTGCGTTTGGTGAACTGCCGAGATGGTGGTCCCCAGCGGTTCCACTTGGGCAACCAAGGGTCAGAGGGACCAAGACATGATGCAGACCTGGGAAAAGTCCAGGGGAACAGAGCAACCAGGAACAAGCTACGCATGAGATGTCCACCCTTCCCACCAGTTCCAGGCCAACCTAGGGGCTGGTGGGGACTCTAGACGGGGAAGACTCGGGGAAGGTGTTACAGGGATGGGAGAAACCTGACACAGGGCAATGCTGCTCGAGGCAGGTTTGGCAAATCTCAGCTCAAATGACCATTGAGAACAGGAAAACAGCTCTGTTCAGCCCATCCCTGACCTAGGGATGCCTGGGTCCCCTTTGGGATGTCCATGAGGCAAAGCCTCCAAAAGTGCCCAAAAGCGACAAACCTCCTCCCCAAGACACACCATCCAGCCCAATAAGCACAAACCAAACACATGGCAATGGACAATTTGTTCTTTATTGATTAAAAATTAGAGACATGCAGTAAAATACAAAGTCCAAAAAAGGAAAAAAAGCCTGAATATTTTACATCTTTCGTTATAATCTACAATACACCAAAGTTGTGAAGAGGATCCGTTTTCATTAACAGAGCATTGTCCTTAAAAGTAGGAACTAACTTAAAATTACCACCTGCTTCCAGGTTCAGATCAGAAATTTGCACAAAAAACCAAATTCTTAATGACACTGGAAAACAATTATGAACAGCATTGGCACTTACTGGAACAACATCAGAGAAGACAGTTGTCTAGAACTGTAATAGCCCAAGGAAGTATTTTGGATCCCTACCCAAAACATCTGGAGATCTACAGAAAAAAAAAAAAACATCAGTTTCTTCCTTACTTATTTTCTCCATTTAAGAACTGAGGAGCCTTGGGTTAGTGTGAGCTCAAGCTCTTTAAGTCCTGGCTTTGGGAAGGTGGGAAATAACTTAATAAATAGAGATGTTGCATTGTTCCATTTGAGCAGTTTCGAGTCCTACCTCTCTCAGCACCAGTACAGAAATGAACAAGGGGGTCCCCACGGCATGCAGGCAGGAGGGAAAATAATACTGTACCACATCTACCTTGTCTCCCTGTCCTCAGGGTTTCCGATACATCCCTATCCACCTACAGGGTGACAGGAAAATTCAGATGCCAGCCTGCTCTTCTCGAGCCAAGAAGCTCGATGGAGGAAGCCACAGGGAGTGCTTCATGTCAGACAACAGGAGAAAGAGCCGGAGGTGCCACAAGTATGTGGCCAAACTCAGCCACCACCGACTCCCTGGGCTTGAGCATCTACTTCTTGGGCTCTTGAGAGCATCTGCTCAGCACCCAGGGGTGGCTCTTTCTCCCAAACCCTTCCTCCTCTCCCTCCGCTTCATCCTCACTGGCCACAGGGCTGCAAAAAGCCCATGGGGACATGCCCAATATCCACCTAGAGGCTAAAAGCAACAAGGGGGGTATAAAAAGAACATGCACAATTCAGGAAGCTTCCACAGCTGCTCATAGAGAACAATATATAAATACAGATTGTTCATCTGAAGACTTGGAAATTAAAAAAAAAAAAAA
>NW_015094275.1:0-2058 GCF_001431845.1 Calidris pugnax
AAAGAATAATCGGCGTTTATTCATACCGCCGCTGCCGAGCACTCGGAGAGATATTTTATTTTGTATTGTAAATATGCTGCAGTCTCCTAATTCATGGCAAATTTTTGGCCGGAGTTTCAAAGGTTTGGATTTACTCTGCCCTGCAGTCAGGCATGCCATTCAAAGCAAAAAAATTATCATTTGCAAATGAAGACTGAATGGTAACAAGTAGAGACAGTGGCTGAGCTGAGCGGGGTCCCCACAAGCCTTGCATTAAATCCCAAATCGAGGCAGGAAATGCCACGGTGCTGCTATTATGGATACACTCCTAATAAAGATAGTGTTTGCAGTCAACTTACTGGTCAGTTGTCTCCACAGATGCTTAAATATTAAATAGCATAGATATTAGCATAAATAGCATAAATATTGATAGCTTTTGTACGGTGTTTTAGCAATCCCAACAGGTATTTTATTTAGGGGTAGCTTTGTAAGACCAGGAATTTACTCGTAATCAACTACAAACGAGGCAAATTTTTCATAAAAATGAATTTCTG
The DNA here is from genome assembly GCF_001431845.1 of Calidris pugnax. Taxonomy (NCBI): domain Eukaryota; kingdom Metazoa; phylum Chordata; class Aves; order Charadriiformes; family Scolopacidae; genus Calidris; species Calidris pugnax. The sequence continues at coordinate 534 of NW_015094275.1, forward strand.
TCGTTTTGCTTGTTTTTTTCTTCCCCGGTTACCCTAGGATACAATGCTGACTATTTGTGTACTTCTGCTGCTCTCATGGCTGATGCAGAAAAACCATCTTTCTTTAAGTTTCTCTATTGCCATCACTGTAATCACTTATAGAGATTGTGATATAAGCACAAAAGTGACTGCTTTTGGGATACATTTCTAATTAGTATGTACACCCTAGCCATATATTTGTAGGGAAAATGAGGCCACGGTAGAGATTGGCTGTAGCATATGAAGTGCTTTGCACTTGTATGTGCTCTGGATGGGTTTAAGTGTGGTCCATCCCCTTTGGGGTAGGAGGGACGTGTGGTGGTGATCTCACAAGGTCCTTTCAGCCCCGCTTTCTCCTGTCTTTTGAAGTGTGAGATTTGGCAGGAATGCTGGCTTAGCAGCAGTGGTGTGTTTGTTGAAGAAAAGAGAGGGGGAAGCTGCAGTCCTTGTTAGTGTGCCAGTTGTGTGAGACAAGTTTTGACTCTTGATTTGATTTGCTATGGGGAATTGTTGGAAGAAGCCCTGTGGTGGGACCTTAGCTGGGGCCGCAGAGCATGCCTTTCAGTAGCAGATGAAAACCAAGTTATTTTCTGCGTCAAAGAGGATGACAAGACATTTTTGAGATGCGTATAGTACTAGTTTTTTTCCGAGGAGGTCAGAAAAAAATATTGTTAAAAAATCAGAGCCAAGAGTAAATCATCAGTTCTGAAGAATTTTTGTTCGAGAGGAGGTGTAGTGTAAATCTGAGAAGTTTTGGCGTGTGAGTACTGCTGGGAGATTGAGTGCTTGTTATGGTCTAATGAAATTTTTTCAAATTGTTCTAGCAAGAGGGCTTAAGGGTTGTTTTTTTTCTGCTGTTGCTTGGCAGGCCATTTTCAGGCTGCAAGGTGGCCATCCAGCTTCTTTGAGTGATGGAGTTTTATTTAGACTCCCCCTTGTTCAACGTTGCCAGGTTGGCAGAACATTACTCATTACTGAGCAGTAATCATTCTCTGTTCTATCCTTTTTGTACGAGTTGAGAAGGTTGTGGAGAGGCTGCCCTGGTCTGTAAGAAGTTTGTGGGCTCCAGTCACTTCGTACTGATGAATAGTTCCCTGATGGTGAAGGAACATCAGGTGTACATGGTGATCAGCACACCTGTAGGACATCATCTTGACTACCAATAGTTTGTAGCCCAGGTTTGAAGAAGAGGAGCTTTATTTCAGCAGAGGTTTTCTGTTTTCTCTGACTTGGTCATTTAATGATAAGTGCAGTCTAGGGAATGCTTCGTGGGTCTTTGCATTCAGCCCACCACAACACTGGACAGCTTTCCAGCTGGCTGAGTGCTTCATTAAGAGGATTTTCCCTGGAGAGCTTGATACTGGTCTGCCAGGTGCTTTGCACTGGGCAAACATAATGCCATAATCTAGACAGGGAAGGAAAAAAAAAAAAGTTTTCAAAAATTAGTAGAATAAGGTGGGACTGGTCCTCTTTTTCACAGAATGACAGAATCCCATGGGGTTGGAAG
>NW_015094276.1:0-2056 GCF_001431845.1 Calidris pugnax
TTTATTTTCATTTTAATTATTGATAGTAGTCTGATTTTCTAGCCTAACTCATTAATTTTCTTGTTCTGACTAAGATTTCCATAGAGAAAGAAGTTATACAGGATGAGCTCAGGACTTTTTTGTCTAGTGGGAAATGAGGAAGAGGAGGAACATTGTCCTGAATCACGGGTGGGGGATGTAGAATATCATCCTGAGGAGTCTGATTTACAGGAATTATATACTTTTTTTCCCCAGGGAGATGGGCAAAACAAATAGTGCATGCAATAGAAAATGTCATCACATCAACATTAGACAGTCAGAATGCACGGGCAATGCCAAAATAGCAGGTACCTGAAATTTTTACAGTCAGACATTTTGTTTCAGACTTCCATCTATACTTCAGCATTTCAGTGGAAAGTTTTGAAAAATGTTGATGGAGATGACAGGAAAAAAACTTATTCTCACATTTCAAGTCAAAACGAATTTTGATGTCAGATCTCAGCTCACACACACCACACACTACTGACGAGGTGATGGCAATGACCGTATTTAGAATTAAGCTCTGCTCGGCTTGGCAAGCTGTGTCAATTGTATGTTCCAGTTCACCTAATTTGCCTAGTGAATTCCTTAAAGCGAAAAGAGAATGCAGTTCAAATATTTGTGAGGTTTTTATGCAATATGGTGCGTTTTCCTTTTACTGTTATTTGAACAGGACAAGTGTGGGGGAAGAAACAAGGAGGCAAAAAGCAGCGGAGTGCTTTGTGTTTCTCTTGACCATATCACAGCAAGAGAGACTCCCAGAACATTCCCATGCTTCCCAGAAACATCACCCACACACGGAACACAGCCCGGCCTGACGAGGGCCTGAAGCCGGGACCTCATCCCCACAAGTAAGAGTCCTCCTAAATTCTCAGTTTAAGTGCTTCTGAGAACATAGCTCAGCTCTTTGGCGCACCACAAGTATGCAGCCGTTTTGTTAAAAAGTCCCAGCTGTATAGTAATCAGCACACATTTTAATCCATCCCTTCTCTGCTATGAAACTGCAAGAGAGCAGAATAGATAATTTTAACAGGCATCCACTGCCTTCAGTTGTGATCTTCACTCGAGCTAGTACTTCATTTCTGTAGGTGATAAAACCCGTATTCCACGCGGAGGTTCAACAAGGCTAAGCCTTGGATCTCCAATGCAGATTAAGGATGGATTTATTGGAGGAAGATGACATAGAACTGGAAGGGTGATAAGGATGTCACTGATGGCTGACAATACTATTCCAAATTATGCATTTTCCTTGTTGTATAATAAGACAACAGTTGGGGTGCTACATCACACACCTCCCTCTGCCCTCCAACGCTGCAGCCATGTCCATCCCTAAAAACAGAGGCCAACCCTTGGTAGCATCATACCAACATTCCACCTCTGCTGTTTGCAACTGAACGGGGGTGGGGGTGTTTTTTAGTTTGGTTTTTGGTTTAAGTCAGTAGGACAATCTGGGAAAAGGTTTCAGTAAGATCTACTTTTTAAAGTACTGTCCTTAAGCAGTAGAGCGATTTTTTTTAGAGCAAAGCCAACTGTAAAATGGTGTCTGACAAAATGGTCTGCTATTTATCTGCACAATGACATCCCAAGTTTGCCAAGTTCTTAAGGGGAACTTCCCATGACTTCTCACTGAAGCGAGTGCTTTTCATTTCTCCTCTTTGAAAAGCAGAAGCTTTACATTTCTAAAGGTGGATTTTTATTTTTTTTTTTACATAAACCATATTCTTTAAAGTGAGCACCTCAACTACTCTGTGCTGCAACCCAGAACGTTCTGCCAACTGTGCACGATCACTTGGCTCCTGGGAAAGGTCTAATCTCCCCTTTCATCTGGAAGGTTTCCCCACCCAGCCTGCAGCAGCCACGCCAAAGCACATAAGCATCTCTTTTCCAAACTACATGGCTTTTAACAGACTGCAACGTAGAGGCTGCAAAGAAACAAGGCAGATAAAAAGCCAGTGAGGGAGAGTTCTTAGTCATGAAATCTCACCATTGACTGGTTTTCCTCCCAAAATCTCTGAAGAACTACTCAGTTTTACTCATA
>NW_015094277.1:0-2067 GCF_001431845.1 Calidris pugnax
GACGGGGCCGGGGCCGGTGGGCATGCTGGCGAGCTCCATGAGGGCCGAGGTGTGCGGGGCGGCACAGGCTGCTCCCCGCCTTATGAGCCCTCCGCCCCGGGCCTCAGCGACCCCCACCCGCCCGGGCAGGCCCCGCCAATGGGGCCGGGGCCTCCGGGGGTGACTCAGAGCCGTCTCCCACACCTCCATTGTCATCCCATCACCAAAATACACATAATGAGGTCTCGCCCCACCAAAGGAGCCAAAGCGTCTCCCGGCGAAGCCCCCGCTGCCGCCACAAACCCATCCACCTTTCTTTAATTCAAATGGGGGGTGAATAATTTAATGAAGTTATCTTTCGCCTTCGGTGCGGGCTCCTTCTCTCTGGACAGCAGGCCTGGGGCTGCCTCAGATTGGAGAAGGCTTCCACACCACCCTTCTCCCAAAAGGAAGCCATCCCAGCTCTTAGTTCACCCTGGTGACAAGTCCTTGCCATCCCCATGTAGCTGCCCTGCTCCTGTTCCCCTCCGTGGGATGTTTCTCATCAGCTTAACTGCCATAAATAAAACGCTGGTGGCTTTACTAGACATTGCGTCAAAACCCAGAGATGACAGTAAAGGACGAAGCCTCTCCCAGCGGACTGCAGACACTGGGGCAGAAGGAGCAGTCTCCCTGCGAGTGTGTGCTGGAGAGCCCAGAACAAGCTCTTCTTTTCCTAGGGCTGCTTTTTATTCCTCCAGACAGCTCTACTCATCCAAGTCATGCACAGAACAAGCAAGGTCTGTGCTTTCAGCCCAAGGTGAAATCATGACCAATGTATTAATCCAAAAGAGAGGCCAGAAGTATTATTTAAGAGAGCCAAGAGTGACATAAGGACCTACAGGGAGAAACGGTCACAGTGCCGAAAAGGATTAGATGTTAGAACAGGATTAGAACAGCAACAAATCAATTAGTCAATGTAATAATTTGTCAAATGAGGCCATTAATGGCTATCACTGAGGGTGCTCAAGAACAACAGCAACATTACTTCATGTGTTTTTCACCTCAACACGTCCCCATTCATTTTTCAGATTTGGCACCCGCTCCAGCCTGCTCTGAAGCTGAAGGGTACGGGGACAGAGTCTGCCAGATGTCACCTACTGTTTGCATTCTGCAGGGACCAGTGCGTCCACCGTCCACGCAGCCACTTGGGCTGAGCTGGGCAAGGGTTTTAACTTTACACACACCAGTGGTTTACAAGAAAAAATGAATGTCCTTCCAGAGGTGATTGTCAGCCCCTGTGAGTCCAGTACTCCACAGGCTGGACTCCTTCCCCAGCTCTGTCCATAAAGTAAGGTGAATGCCCTCAGAAACCACTTAATGTTTTCAAGCAAAAGCACATATAAAGGCAGTGAGAATTTCAGAGGGATGACAGCAGCATGTAGTCCAAAACATCTGGGAACAGCTTGAAGCTGTTTTGTTTCCTCAGTACTTCTCCCCTAGCATTCCTCCTCTGCCTCCTATAGCATTCCCATAAACCTGGACTGCCATAGCACAGATACATCCCACAAGATTTCTTTTCCTCCCCAGAGCTTCAGGATAGTTCGTAGTTTTTCCTGTCCATGTAAACAATACAATTGGCATTTAAGCAAGAATTTTCATGTGGGAGAAGGGAAAAAAGCAGCCAAGTGTTCCACCAGTTGTAGTCAAGTAGGCACAGTTCGGTTTAGTTCACTTTCAATATCCAGATTCCTGTGTAGGGAGGGGTGGATTGTGGCTCAAACACAATAAGCAGACATATAAAGCTTAGTGGCATAGTTTTATTGACAGTTTTACCTACAGAAAATCCAGCTTCAGCTATTTCTTCTTGTTTTAAGCATGCAGGGTGCAATTCTACCTGCCTTTAAGCCCCCACATGGCTTCTCAGACAGTCCTGCACAAGCCACCTCCAGAGCTCACTCAACTAGCAAATGAGCCAACTCACAGAGCTAGTCCTTCCAAAAAACTGATCACTTTTTTTTTTGGCCAGGTTATATTTTGGCGATCTTAGTTCAAGCACCAGCATGGGATAGGGATGCACAGGAGCAGGGGGTAAAAGACAGCTGAGGA
>NW_015094278.1:0-2057 GCF_001431845.1 Calidris pugnax
TTTTTTTGTGTGTGTGTTCCATGATTCAAAGTGAGGATTATGTTTCTAGTGGGTAGTCGCACTGGCAGTGAGGCCTCAGGTGCCTAAACCTCACTTTCTGTTGCTTGTGTACACTAATGTTCACGCAGAGAGATTGCTAACCCCTCTTTTGGGGGTGAGTAAATAGGTATAGACTGGTGGATGGGTTTGTTCCAGGTAAGATCTTGTACATGACAGTAGTTTCATCCCACTTGTTTCTGTGTCCGAGCCCATCTCTGTGCTGTAAAGATAAAATCTAATTCCGTGAACATTCTTATGTTGCTGCTGCTGCAATTTGCAATTATTTTTAATGTAGCAAGGATTGCTCTTAAAAAGGTATCAGCTTAGTACTAAAGTAACCTAAAATGTTTTCTATTGTATATAAGCATAGCAAACCTTTCAAACTGTTCCTCTTATTTAGAAAATGCTGTTTATCATTTGCCTTATTCACATATATAGCATTTTTTTTAATCTATAGAGGTGGGGGAAGGTTAAATCCTTGTTCAAAGGATATGCCTTTGGGATTTGGGAATTCATCTGGTGAAATCTATATTGCCTCAGTTACTGACAACAGAAATTCATTTGTGGCATTGTGAATTGTGATACTATCTGCTAAGGACTCTGAACTTTGTGAGACACTTTGGTCCAGGCAGGCTTTGTTGCTCTAAATCTTATCCTGCATTGACAAGTCAAATGAAAATATTTACAGAAAAAAGTCAGCATTAAAAAAAGAAGTATTTAGAAGCTATTTAACAGTGCTTCTATAAACACATTGCTTACCTAAATTGATTTGGCACACTTTATACTCTTTGATTATGTTGCTGTTCCAAAGGTTACATAAGGCAATGAGTTATTGATCTTACTTTCATGTCTTAATTTTATGTTAAATCAACAACTAGGAGGGAGGATCTTTGTTGTCAGTCTTCATAGAGATTTGGGGTTGGTTTTTGTTTTTTTTTATTATTTGTTTGGCTTTTTTTGAGGAGGGTGGTTCTTCTGTGAAATAAATGGAAGACTAATTTAGTTATCTAGATTTGTCATATTAACATGCTTTACTCCAAACCAGAGAAGTACCAGAGAACAAGTCACAAGGGATCAGACTGGGTTCTCTTATAGTAACAATGAGAGAAGAAAATAAATTAAAACCCACAGAAAATGTTAGCAGAACTAAGGTTTTGCATTCTTAATTCACCTGTTCTGAGCAGGAGGCTGCATGCAGGCCTAGTTATGCCCTGAAGGAGGTATTTTACCTGGAGTCTTCCTTTTCTGAATTTGCAAAACTATTAGTTAGAGGCTGTGAGGCATGTGTATTGTGTAACCCAGCTAATGGCAGAATGGAGTTGGCACATTGTCCCTACGGCATCCAGCAAAGCCTGACAGGCTCCCCCAGCTGCTCTCTTGTATTTTGTACCTGGCAGGGAAAGTGGGCATGGGAGGAATTTTGCTGCAGGATATACTGCAGTAGAGAAATGTAAAATCAGAGTATGTTTCCTTAGAGGCAGAGGACAGGGAATAGCATAACTAATACTGCAGGTTTGGTCCTGTTTGTGGGTAAAAGGTGTTCCTAATGAGCAGGACACTCTAATTACTCTTACACAGAAATACAGACAGTGCATGTATGATATCAGGGATATTTCTACTAAGTGTTAGATGTCTGGCATAGATAGGGCGAAAAGAATGAGAGAATGACTTCTTACAAGGTCAAAGGGAAGGGAGAATGGACACATTCATGTCCTGGAGAAACTGTGGTAGGAGAGTTCAAATAATAGAAGTAGAAGCTTAATTAACTGAACTTGCTTCGTCAAGCTTTGCATGCATCAGGATGGAATGATTAACTCAAATTACTTTAAATCACTATTATAAATTGTGTGCTGTTTGCTCTCAAAGTGTGATCTGACTCCCAAAGCCCTTTTGAAGGAGGCAGAGCTGTGGTCTGGTCCCACTGGACTGGGAGTATTCTATTAGCAAATGAGAATCAAAAAGGGGAATGAATTACTACTCTTCCTTTTTTTTCTTTTTCTTCTTTCTTTCTTTCTTTC
>NW_015094279.1:0-2062 GCF_001431845.1 Calidris pugnax
CCTAGTTTGGTGTCATCTGCAAACGTACTAACTGGGTAGTTTTAATCTAGCCATATTCAATACTAATAGTAGCAGCATTCCAGCATAAAATGTCAGAAAAGGCAGTCTGGCATCCTGGGTACCGACACCATCAGCCGAGGGCTGGGCTGCTGCCAGCTCACTGCTGTCTGTAGTGGAGCCAGCATAGATCCACGCTGCAATCACACCTATTCTCTCTCAAGTGATCCTTCTGGAATTAAAATGTATTCTCAAATTCACCCCTGCTCCATGCAGAAGGGAGGTTTGACAGCTCCACAGCCTGCATCTGGGTATACAACTGCACAGAAATGGACACTGTACGCTAGAGTCTGCTTGCAGTACGATAGAATAGAAGGAGTATGGGCAGTCTTGATATCACAAACATACCCTGCAACCAGCAGCAGCACCAGAGAGTGCTATTTAGCACTGCACATCAGAAGCAGATATGGCATCTGCTCAGAATTACATGGGTTTTGCAGCAAAAACTGCAAGCAATGCAGGTTGTCATTGTCACACACTTCTGGTGACACATACAAGGAGGTGGCACCAACCCCGTTCCTCCAGTTTTCTGCAGCCAGGTCAAGATGTTATTTGTTCCACCTCCAAAAAGCAGACAGCGTCTGGAGAAGCATCCTAATTTAAGCAGCACATAGTGTGATTCATCTTTTTTCATCCTGCTGACTTCTATTACACATATGGCTTAATACACATTTAGTTGCCTGACCCTGAACAAGCAGATTAAAAAAAAAAGAAATAAAAAATTTCTCATTTGATTAATATTTTGTAGGTACCTCGTGTCAGAAACAGCAAAGCCTGAATTTTTGTCATTCTCTTCCTCCTTAAACCACAAGGCTCCTATACTCTCCAAGAACATAAAGTGCTTCCTCAGGCATGATTTCTGACATTCTCTTCAAATGCTGAAATATCACTAGTCTTGAGATAATATAGACCAAAAAAGGGAAAAGCAAAAATGTGTCAGGATATCATCATTGAATCTTCACATATCAGCTATACTAACAGATTCACTTTACACCTCCTGCTCTTGCAATTCCTCCCATTGAGAGAATTTCTGTCCATTCTGTCCTGGTTAGAATTTCAACTGCTCCTACGCTTGTTTACAGCAGTAATTAGCCGTAATCCATTTAGGCACTGTTGCTAAAGCAGGAGTATAGTTCTGACGAATACCCCTTCGTTTCGAGGTTATTGCTGTCCTTATTTCTACTCTCAAGGTCTGAGGCTTTTGCAGATATTCCCCAGCGCTTAAAGAGCTTCCTAAGCAGCTTCTGGGAACATATGTTGTTTTTACTAGCTCTGGGTAGAGTTTCACTATGTGTGCCAAGCAGACCTCCGCAGGCCCTGTCAGTGATCAACTGATTTAGTGTTCAAAATTAGAACCCAAGCCCAGGCACTTCGGCAGATTCACTGCAAGAGTCTTAATTCTTATCTGCATTCAGCATGTCCAGTCAGAGTCACTTGATTTTTATTTACCTTGACGTTTTTCTCTACTGGTACATTGAAATGGACTGGCACTGCAATGCACTCCGTACAGAGCATTAAAATGGGCTGACATATATCTGTCTGACTCGCAAAGCCTCCCCGAGCAAGAAGCTCTCTTAAAGAAAATGCCTAGAGATATGATTTGTATTGATACAAACCATCTATTCCACATCAACAATAGTATTTTTTAATTCAGATGTAAGAGGAAAGTCTGAGGGATAACAGGCAACATGGCTCATTTATTCCCAAAATAAGGGCATAACACTAATAGGTTTTCTAGAAAACGTATACTGGATCAGTATATGTTTTTTTTCCATTTTCTGAGCCTCCCTAGAAATACTTCTAACGGAGATGCAGATCCCCAAGAAGGGAATTTAAGATTATCAGCTATTACTTTACTTTTCCTAATTAGCTCTTAGAAACCATCTGTTTTTTATGAACACCACGTTGAAACTGCTGCTCAGAATACTGTATGGAAAAGTTAACTCCAGCTTCAGGGATCCATGGCTCCCGCTGCATCTGCTAAGTATTCCTTAGATGCTTCCCC
>NW_015094280.1:0-2063 GCF_001431845.1 Calidris pugnax
AAAAAAAAAAAAGCCCTAGTAGTTTCAAATGGAGATTTGGAAATATTTCCCCTTGGTGCTCTCACAACCAAAACACTGACATCTCCCAATCATTATTTTTTTCAGCATGAACAGTTTGGCAAAAGTGAAGTGAATTTGTGGACTGTGCTGGTATTTTTGGAGAGGTATTTCTTATTCTCCCTCCTTTTCTCACCCAAAAAATGGGTCAGCTGATGAACATCTCTCAGATCTAACCACTCATGCATATTTTAAACTGAAATGGTTAAAGAGTGGTTAAAGAATAAATTTAGACACTGATTAGTGCAGAATTACCAAGGTTTGGGGGGGAATTCACCCATCACTGCCCGAAATGGAGAAATCCCACTTCCATGAAGAAATAGCTTTGAAACCATTTGGGATTTTAGGATGTTGTGTGCCACAGTCATCCAGAAAGTCAGAGCCACTGCGGAACTGCTGCTCCATCCCTGACTGTAGTCAGACATCAGCCTCGGCAGCTTGAGCTGTAAAGACATCAAGGGTAGAAAGGACCAAATTCTGTTTTCCCAGGGCTGAGGTTTATCCACAGAAGTGCATATGACTTAAAAACCCTAACAGATTGGATTCTCCATCCCTTTCCACCCATGTTCCCTGTTTTCCCCTGGCCCTGACACATAGAAGATGTCCTCCCTTGGATTTCTGGCCAGCATTTCCAAGAGACAGCTAAAGCTGCTTCACGGGTGGTAACCACCTTTCAGTGTTTTCATGGGCCAGCTCTGAATGAGGTGCAGGACATAAATGTTATTGCTCCAGTTGCACCCAGTGACTTAACATGAGTTAAATTGTAAAGGTGCAGGGCAGTAGTTACCTGCCTACAGGAATGGGAGTGCACAGGTAACTTAAAGCAGGGGTGGATGAGTAAAATCTAGGAGAGTGTCTCCCATACTTAAAATTAAGGATACACTTAAGCTGTTTGCTGAAATGAGGTCAGATGCTCATCACTTTATAGGGTCGAGCTCTAAACTAACATAAGCTGTTTCATCTCTCCCTCGACACTTCAGTCTTTTACTAATTTATCAGCATCCTAAAGCTGCGTGTGAAGTTGGTGCAGAACAGAAGTGTTTCGGGTACAAATAGCAATTGTTAGCCTCTTCCCTCTGGTAAATGGCAGCAGGCAGAAACCTCTCTCAACCTGCCAAGAACCAAATGTGGGACACAAGAAAGAATTATTGGTGCATGAAGCTTAAAGAGATAGGGGACTTATTTCTTTACTGCAAAATAACGTGTTCAGTAATTTCTCTTTCCTGAGTCTGCATTTCTGATGGAAATAGTTTACAACAATGAGCATGAGAAAACAGAAGGGATGTGTGCAAGATCAATTTGAATCTAATAGAAGGGATAAATAAAAGGTACAGAGGTTAGAGGAGAGACAGAAAAATCCCAGGAGGCAGAGGAGTAGTGGAGTGTTTACAGCAAGCAATGGAGAATCAGAGTTCCTGCATTCTGCTTTCCCATTTATAGCAGTGATCTGAGGCTCCTCAGCCTCCCTCGTATGAAACAGACCTTGCAATATCATTTTGTGCAAAATCCATCATTCTGAGCTATCCCACTGTATAAAAATTACCTTTTAAGTGGCTAAGTAGACACCCAGCTTTATTCCTTTCTTCTTATTTCAAGAAACAATGGGAGTAACAGCACTTGCCTGCCTTACTAGAGTGCTGAGAGCTTTAATTAATGTCTCTAATTCAATTTGAACTCCTTGGATAAAAGGCACTGCCTTGTGACAGCAAAGGTATTGCCTAAAATAGAATATAATTAACACACAGATATCAATCACGACAAAATTAAGTGTACATTCAAATACAACTTGCACTTTACAGAAAGTACTTGCCTATTTTTCCTCCAAGAATGCTGAAGACTCATAAGACAAGGAACATTTAATGTTCCAGGCTGAATTCAGATTAGAAGAAGGCCATCTTAAACCACCTAACAAACTAAGGGCTTGTAGCAGAAATCTCCATTTGCATTGAGGGATGTACCTTCGTGATGGACAATGCTGGAAACTGGCTGTAACATGACTCAAAATC
>NW_015094281.1:0-2091 GCF_001431845.1 Calidris pugnax
TCCAACTCTAAAAATTCAGTGAAAAGCAGCAGCAGATCCCAGCTGCTTCCCTGGCAGGTGGCAGAGGATGGAAAAGTGCCACAACAGTCAAAGCCCAGGGCTAGGGACAGGCAGGAGTCCTGGTTCCTGCACAGGGGCTGCCACCCCTGGGAGGGAACGGACCGGACCTGAGTAGGGTGAGTGGCAGCAGCATGGCCCTGGGCACCTGGGTGCTGTGCATCCCTCCTGCCCTCCACGCTTCCCTGAATTTCTCAGGAGCAAAGTCTGGTTTGACACTAACCCCCTGCCCACCAGGAGCCTTTCCAGCAAGTGCTCTGGCTACACTCACCCGGAAATATTTCTCAAAGAGGACTTTGGAGGTGTTGAAGGTGCCGATGGTGTCGATATCTATCACCGTCTTGAAGGCGTTGAAGGACAGGGCACTGGCTGGGCACAGAAAGTTTCCTGCAGCACCTGAAGAAGAAGCAGCCAGGGACACAGTCAGGATGGAACCAGGAGAGACCAGGCAGGTTCAGGGCACTTCTGCGAGAGGGACAGTGAGTGACAATGTCTGGAGGAACAGCCCTGAAAAGGGGATAAACAGCTTGTGGCTCTGGGTGCCCAGAAGGAGGGTGCTGTGCAGTGGGACCAGGGATGGTCAGATGGCTTTGCTTCCTCCAAGACCATCCCCTTTGTGCTCCCAGGGGCTGCCCAGATGCTCCCAGCCCAAAGCAGCACAAGCCAAAATGAGGCAAACACAACCTCCAGGCAGAAAAACTGCCCTTCCCAGCAGTGAGCCTGTGCCCACTCTTCCCACTCTGGCAGCTCACCGTTAACGAGGATGTCGATCCGCTCGAACTCCTTCAGCGCCTCATCCACCGCTGCCACGATGGTCTGGGGCTGCCTGACATCTACGGCCAGAGGCAGGCACTGCTGGCCTGTGGCTGCCACCAGCTTTTTAGAGGCCTGAAAAAAACAATGGGGAGGTGAGATTCTTTCTGAGACTCTCTCCTTCCGCAAGGGGTAGGCACAGAGCTCGTAGCAGGTGGGAGCCACGTCCCTGCCAGCACCCGGCAAGCACCGTGGGCAGGGGAGAGACCTGCCTAAACACAGCCAGCTTCAGCCTGGCAGTGCCTTGAGGGAGCCAGAGAAAGCTCCTCGTCGTGTCCCAATTCAAAGCCAGGCTGTCCCTGAGGCCACAGCTCCCTAAGCCCAGTTATCCCCCGTGCCCTCTCATCCACACAGCACACGCCGAGCAACCTCCCTGCAGGGCAAGTGCAAATGTTGGACCCCAACAAGGCATTTTTGGCAGGAGCCCAGCCACAATTAACCTTTAGAATCCAAAAATGTCAGCAGGCAAAAGAGCAAAGGCAGGGAGGCAGCTGCCAGGGTCGGCCTGTGAGGCAGAGCGGGCCAGCTCTGCAGCTCATCACCTGCCACAAACCAACCCCCAGGAGCTCGTTAAGAACATGACTCTCCCCAGCAAATTAAGCACGGGGGACACATAAATTCAGCAGCAACATCCACGTTCCTGCTCCAGCACATTGGGCCCTTCTGTGAGCTATGAGCCCACCCGCACCGAGCGCCAAGAGCTTGGGCAAACAGTCCCTCTGCACTCAGAAGACCCCAGCCCTGGGGAATAAAGAGCTGCTGAGCTTTGCGGCTTGTTTTCTGGCTCCTGAGCATGAGGGAACGTGAAATGACAGCACTAACCCCCTCCAGGAGGCAGCTGGGTCACGCCAGCTCGCTCCCAAATGCTGATTTTGATCTTTGTATTTGGGTGAACTCCACATGCAGCTACGCAAAGCTCTCTCACAGCGGGTTTCAGCCCGAGACTGCAGCACAAGCCACAGTGAGGAATGGAAAATGCCATCAGCCAAACTCCAGCCCGGGGTCAGACAGGCAGGGGCGGGTGTTTGCTCTGCCCAGCTCATCCCCGGGGTCACTACAGTCTTACACAGCTTCTTCACCCACCGCTTTCCCGACCTGACCCTCCCCTCCATCTCAGGACACAACATACCTGAGAATTTGGGGCTCAGCGCCCCCACCTCAGCCCACACAACCCTTGGACAAGGGGGTCTTGCCCTACACGGGGCTGAGATTCACGTTTGA
>NW_015094282.1:0-2064 GCF_001431845.1 Calidris pugnax
AAAAAGTAACACCAGTTCTTTCAGTAAACAAGGGATATATTTACCTAATATTTGCAGAAGGTCCACCTATGTCTTGAGAAAGGAACATCTGTTTACATTAGCATATATATGAACACAGTCCCCTGCAAAATATGTGTTACTTCTATGAAGCTTGTATCTAGTCAAAAGTAATGTAGATTAAGGTTTGATTACCTAATCCTCATAACAGACTGCTCCTGTATGTTTAAGAAAGTTGGTATTTAATCTATAAATTGTGAGAAGTTGAATCGATCCTATGATTTGTGATAACAAAAAACATGCATGGTTTTTTGTTACCAAATTCTTGCAGGGCAGAAGGGATAGAAATGGTAATAAACCACTTTTCAGTGTTGGTAGCTTCCTTTTTACTCAGCGAAGGGCACAGACCCTCCATCAGCAACCCTGCAGCTGCTCTACCAGGGTGCTTCTGAGCACACCCCCTTGGGAAACACAGACTACAAGGTGTCGTGCCTTGGCATCATCAAATGGCAGTGGACAGCAAAATTATGCCTTGTTTTCTGTAGATAAAATATTTAGAGCTGGGAATTCTGAAATCCTTCAGCTAGACTTTCTCCATACAAACCTCTGTTTTCACTTGTTTTTCAGCCGTAGTAATGCATTTTCTCTCCTATATTTTAGGGCAGGCTATCACGAGAACTTCCGATCTGGGCCATCGTCTCCCTGCTCTCCTGCTGCTCCGATTCAGTCACCCAACAGGTACAAAAGGTCATTAAGGAATTTTGCAGACCAAATGCATCTTTCTGGTGAACTGCTGCAGTGCAAATCACACTAATATTATGTGGATGCACTATTAATTCTTCTAAATACTGCAATTCATAACCATCCACATAATAAACATGTAGCTCCCTCTGCCGTGTTTCTTGCCTACTTCAGCAGTATTGTTGTGTTTTAAAATAACACAGTTCAGAAAGCAGCCGTAGGACTCTGCTTGATCATTGAAATTTTATTGAGATTGAAATGGCTTAATATAAGCTCCGGTCAAAGTAAGCAGTAAAGCGTGAGTTCAGAGCACTTAAGCCAAAGGATGTAGTTTTCATTGTGAGTAAGTTACGTGCTCAGGAGGAAGGTATGTTCTAGATGTTGTCACCCAATGACATTCCAACACTTACTGATTTTAAAAAAAACACCTTCCCTTAATTCCAAACATGAAACACGTTTTGCTTTTTTGCCTTTTTTATTGGTTTAATTTGCCTACATTCATGCTAATCTCCTGGAGATTTTATTCTCTCAGGCAATGAGCTGTGCAGCTTTCGATGAGATGTGTACCAACTCTAAATAAATGTTAACTGCATCCTGATAGAATCACTGCTAATTTGGGGTGTGTTAAAACCAGTTGGCTCATTAAATGGGGTTAAGTCATACAACACAGAAGCCATGGAAATTTTTTGTTCTATTTAAATAACATTTTTCTTCATGTTTAATAGCAAAGCCCTCCTTCTGATGCCATTTGCATTAACGTGAAACTATTGGGAATTTTTTATGTGAACAATTTCTTCTGGTTTTGATAATTTTAGTTTCAGTTTTGGTGGGATTGCAGATCATTTCTGGCTACATGTAGCTAGTCTTAATAGCTTCTTCATATTATTTAGTAGCTGTATCCTGATCTGAGACCCTGTTCCAAGATCTTTTCCTAAAGTAATTGATGGAATGTAGTTCATTGTTCCATTCAAACATTAGAAAACTTTTCTTAAAAAAACACTTCATTCTTTGATTCAACACTTTAATTTGTCTTTATGATGACTTCCGATACTGGAGAACTGAAAACAAGGAAGGACTCAACAGTAACACAGAGGGATGGGAGCAGAAGGCTTAAGGTTGTAGGGGAGGAGAAGAAATGAGGGAAGTTATTCTGAAAGGAATAATGAGAAGGAAGCAACATGAACAGACAGCGATGTGCCTGGGCTGTCACTGTACATGATGGGCTCAGGAGTGGCAGAGATTAGATGGAAACAAGGACAGTTTTCTGTTCATGATGAGTCTTTCTGCTGCTTCTGTCTCATTTTTCTCTCTCTCTTTTTTTTTTTT
>NW_015094283.1:0-2082 GCF_001431845.1 Calidris pugnax
TCTTTCTAGGGCAGGAACTAAATTATGGTCTCCACAGATTTCAGAAGATGGCAAAGCACATCCCTTCAAGATAAATTTGGAAGCTGAACCACAGGTATGAATTCTTAAAAGTTACCTAATCGTTTCCATTCAACTTTTTACACTCTAAGTGATCTCCCTTGTGGTCATTAAAATTATTTGAATAGCACTTCACTATTATCTGCCAGTTTAATCTGATATGAACCATCACAATTATGATATGTATGAACATCATTTTATCTGACTGGATGTTTTTGATTTTTCAGCTATAACCCAACCAAAACTTTAACAAGTTACAACACATTCTCATTTTTAGTTAAAACTGTACATATTTCCATAGTTTTATTATGGAAAGAAAATATCTCCTTTTATTCTGATACAGTTTAAGCTGCTATAACTCTTTTAGAGATTCATCATTATACAAGGAAATTCTTCAATCAGGAATAAATGTCAAGTAGCAAAGCAATACACATCACAAAAGTCATTGTGATGTAACTGTCAGTTGAGAGATCCATTAGTACTGGGTGTCTTTATTTCCGTACCTTTTTATATTACACCACAGAACTGAAAGTTATAAATTTGTACAAACCCCAGATACTAATCAATAAGCAAACAATTCATCACTTCTGGCCAACAAAGTCTTGGTCCTCGCACATGAGCAAAGCAAATCCAATCAATTGAAATCCTCCTCCCCCTTCAAACTCCCACCCAGTCCCTTGCACAAAGCCCTGAGCTGAAGTCTCCATGTTGTTAATTGTTAATTAGCTAGCTACTGTCTACAATTAGTGCTTAATTCCTTTGCCATCCCTCTTTAACCAACACGAACATTTGCTGTTCTCTCAGGAGAGGGGAGAAAAGAGCATTCTGCTGATCCTGGCCTTCCAGGATCAAAGCAAGTATGTCCAAGTATTTATTCTACGCTCTCCTAGAAAAATGCAAGTGCAGATTCCACTGCAGTAAATCCTGTGCAATAAATATTTCCACTGATTCTGTTCTCATGGAGACGCTCACAAACATGAATATGGCATTTCAGTGTTCTCTATCTTCTTTCCAATCTAAAATCTTGCAGTAAGTGATACAACAAACCTCAGCAGAAATAACATACCCTCTTCAGCAGGAAGAGACAGTACAGCGAAGAAACAAAGCTATCTTAAATGCCTATTTTTGTGGAGTAACTAAGATATAGGTAAAATAAATAGCAGTGGAACAAAGTCACTAAAATAAGCTCCAGAGAAAACCATGTAGGCATGTATGACAGGAGATCTTTGCATGAAAGCTGCATTCCTAAAAAGGATAGTTACTTAAAAATAAATCACAAGATTTCACTCCGTGCTATTTGGCAGAGTACTGGGAAGCAGTCTCCATTGGGCAATCAGAAAAACTGTTTCTCCTAGATTAAATAGCCAAGCCCTTCATCCTACTATGTCTCCCTCTTTCCTTCCTCAAAAAATCAGAATACTGAGTATATTTAATAAACAATAGGCTCCAGAAAAGTAGCAATGCTTGTAAACAGCTATGCCAAACCATTTTGGGGATGATTTACATTTTAGATTAAATTCTTCCATCCAAGAATATCCATCCCTCTGATCTCCCTGTGGAAAAAAAATAATGTATAGCCTTTTTTTCTACAATTGCTGAAATTTTAAATTAAATTTTACTGCATATTTAGTCACAACACACGAGACCCAGCAGTGTGTATACCCATAGTGAAAACAGAACATCACAGTTTCTTTAACCTCGGGTGACAAATTACTGTACAACTCTAACCTCTGCTGTTTTGGTGATATTAGAGTTTGCTGAAGTCCAACAATAAATAAAGGCATCAAAGCCCAGACGAACACAGAAAAATCCAAAACAGTATAGTATTCCTTGAAATGTAAAGCACTTTGATCCAAAAGTATTACACACCAGCCAATGCTGGTGTGCAGAAATGGAAAATCAATGAGTTCTATAAAAAGCATTTCCTCCTTTTATATAATAACTAAAGTTGCTGAAAAGGTCATAAATGTTATAAACGTAGTCAGATTTTTTTCACCCTTGCCAGAAAGACATTCTAAAGTTCCC
>NW_015094284.1:0-2070 GCF_001431845.1 Calidris pugnax
AGATACAGTGGCTTCAAAATATAAGCTCTTTGATCCACTGAAATTTTGAAGAATTCAGACAATATTATTCTGATACTAGTTTTTACAAAACGGGAAGAACATGCCCTTTGGTGAAACTTAGCATTTGATTGCAACAACTGGTGAAAAATACGGTCTATGAATATGATCAAGAAATACAGGAAATTGGAATCAGGTAGCTCAGAACTACTGCTACTAGTCAGGACTACTACTGCCTGCACAACACTTCACTGTTTTATTTGCATGATTTACACATTCAGAAGTGATTATTTTTTTTCCACTCCCTGCCCATTCGGTATCTTATATATCCTAAGAAAATTGGGTTGTAAAAAAAAACTTGTATCTGAAGCGTAAACAAGGAGACAGGTTTATAGTAATTCTGCATCTTCTCCTAGGATGGAATTTTGTGCAAAATCATAGCCCACCTCTATACAAAGGTGGAAAGAAAACAAACAAAACAAAACCAAGAGCTAGTGAAACCAAATCAAAGGTCACTTTTCCAGGGGGCTGTTGAAAATGTCTAATAGCATAACAAATGCTGTGGATTTGTTATCAGAAAAAAAATGCCCTTCCCTTCCAGAGAGAATGATTAAGTTCCACGCCAATACTATGTAGTAGGATCTGGCCATGGAATTGAAAAAACCTACGCAGATCCTTAGGTGCATGCAAAGTAAACACATAAATCACAAATTAAAATATTTTGCTAACTGCCTGATATTTTAGAAATTCTTGCCTTGTCAGTCAAGAATTCTGCTCTGGACACTTTTACATAGGCAGCTGCAGGTGGGCAATTTCTTCTGCTTCAGAAGCTTTGTCAATGCACTAGCATAGATCCAAATTTAAGAAGATGGGCTTTTTGTTAGAGCAGAGTTTAGGCTCCGAACTGCTTGCACACAGTCATCCAGAATTCAGCTGGCTAATGTCCAGTCAGCTCAGAAGTTAACTGCTGCAAGATCACAGCTATATGCACCATGCAGGCACATCACAGGACGTTCAAGGTTCTTCTGCTTTTATGTAGTTATAATCTGTTACTATGTTTACGTTTACAGCAGAAATATTATATGTCATATAATGCTATGCAATGACCCCACAAGTCTTGACTGATGCTTCTTTTTACTTTGGAGGTAACCAGTTACCTGATTCTTAGTCTAGAGACTTCAGATTGTATGAAAACATCTTTACTGCACATATATCAAAAGCTCTGACAAACTACAATTGTATTCTGCTCAAGTATGATCTACAAACAGAACCACATGTCAGTCTTGAACAGCATTTGGAGTGGAACTGATGAAAAAAGACAAGAAAAGATGAAAGATTCTCTCATCTCCCTCTAGAATCCGTAAAGAAACACATTTTTTATAAACAATGACACAAAAAACCCTGTTTTTTATAAAAGATATAGAGAGAATAAGAAGGAGCATCTAATAGTTATGTATAAACAGAAAACAGTATCGCAAAAAGAAAAGTTTGGAATTAGGATTACCTACACATGCCACTGTTTTTCTTCCCCCAAAGGCTGCACTTTTCTCTGCTTGCTCAGCATGACTCCTCCTCACAATAATTCCTTTTTTTTGGGTCTAAACTCTTAAACTTCATAGAATATTACTAGCTCTGAAGAAACACATAGACTGATGCAACAAGAGACAAGAAGTGCCATTACTAACCATTCAATCAGAACACCTTTCAAGACGTTCACCATCTTCTCAGTTTTCTTCCAAACGCTGAAAAGGAAGAGGTGACACGAAACTGCAGCTTGGGGCTACAGTCCTAAACAGAGGACACCTGAAAGGAAAAGAAACAACGTGTTGGTTGAACTCAAGAGATTCCTTCAAGATAACTCACCAGCAGCGCTGCCCGGCTCTCAGACAGAACGACTGGGGGCCGGGCCGGGCTAGCAGGGGCCTGGCCGGGCTAGCAGGGGCCTGGCCGGGAGTAGTACTGAGCTGCGTGTCATGGTTTGTGCCTCAAACCGGGACACTGCGAAAATTAAAGGCGTCACCCCTCACCTCAGGTCAGCTTTACCTCACACACCCCCCCCTCCCGCCAGCCCCG
>NW_015094285.1:0-2082 GCF_001431845.1 Calidris pugnax
AAAAAAAAAAATCTCATCCTTATACTTGGAAGTAAAAATCTACAGCAATTGTAGGAGGGCTGAACAAATCCCAGGCCCCAGATAACAAGCAAAACACAACACAGAGCAGACGTAGCAAGAGTGGACACTTTAAAAATTGTCTGCACAGCTTGAGATAGCTGGTTTTTGTTAAAACAAACCACAGACAGAATAGTTTAATCCAGCCTAGATTATCATTCTGGTTGTCTCAGACATTTATGCTTCTCTTCTCTGAGCTCAGGGCAACACTGACATACAAGGAGGTACTGAGCTGAGCAAGCAAGAGGGTCAAAATATAGTAATATATAGATACCAGGGCTCTGCCACAGAGAAAGGAGAACCTTCCCAGGCCATCTCCAGTCTTTCCATGCCAAGAAGATAGCCTTTCAAAGGCTTCTGGCTCAGAAAGAAGCCTTCAATAGCTGGTTGGGTTTTTTTCCCCAAGCAAGGAACTGCCCTCCCACTGCACAGAGCACAATGTTCTTCATCTGCTGACAGTACATAAAGTCTATAAAACAAATCCCATGCTCTTCTCCTGTAACAAATGAGACAACTGAGGGGAAACAACAGAGCTCAAATCATGCTTGGGACACTACATTATTCTGAATAGTTAGGACAAAATATTCTTTTGGCTTTCTGAAAAAAAAAACTATTTATGAACAGGTATGTAACGAAAAATGTGAGGCTAAACAGAGGGACCATCATTTTCTGATGCAAGACAGTTGCACACTGCTTGGTAAAAGCCCAAAGTTCAGCTCAGTTTTTAATTTGTTTTTAAACATGAGACTATAATCTCAAAGTCCGATAACTTTTGTCATTTGAGGTTTAATAAAAGATGACATTCTGCTCGTTACCGTGTAATTTTTACCTCTGATGGCTTTTCAAAGACAAATTGCTTTTGAGTGTGAGGCTGATCTTTCTTCATCCAAGCTGGTCTGGCACATGCAGGGGCAAGGCTGGTGGCCACAGGTGCCTTAGGTGCTAAAGCAAAGAAGAAAAAAATAATTAAAAAATAATCACACTAAATAGAATTTCACCATATAAAAATTACAGTTTGGAAGAACTTATGGAATCTTTCTTTGAAGTATTCTCCTCTGCTTGGCAGAGAATCTGGGGAACAGGCAAACCTACATTACATCAGAGGTAAAACTGCACAGAAACTGGAATTTAAAAAAATATATTAGTTATTCGTAGACAAACAAAAATGAAGACATCATTTATCAAAAAAGATAACATCTAGAACCTTTCCATTCTACCACAAACGCCTATCACATGCCAGCAGAAATTTGCCCAAGCAGCTAAACTGCTTCCTTCTACAATTTTTTTAAGGAAAAAAAAGACATTTCTCTGAGAAACATCCTTCTATTATAAGAAGATTTTGAAACTAATGAGAAAGTATGGAAGAGCAACTCCGGCATATCACTTCAAGTGTTTTATTTATGGATTAAAAAGGCTTTAAAATGGGCCTGAAAGAGAGTTTAAAAAATGGTGGGTTTGACCACATTCACGAAATAAACCAGTCCTTCTTGCAGGACTGGAAACCCACACTGACATCTCCTGCCACTGCACTCTCTGGTTTAAATCTTTGACACAAAACAGTGACATTAACTCCAGCCCTTTCAACTAGCAGCCTTTATTCTGCAATATTTTCACTGTGAAAAGAGAAAGGAAGACATGGGATAAGTTTTATGAATAAAAAGTGACTAAAAGTCACCAAAAGCTGTCTCATTCAACTTGCCCAAAGATGAGTAGAACGCTTACTTAGGTGTGGACATTACAAACACATCTATGCACATATGCAGCTGTGTTCAATGTCCAAAATTGCTACAAGATCCCTGTGGCATATGTAAAAATCTTACTGAAAAACTGGTTCTGAACACCTGAACGTTAGTTACGTGGAAAAGCCGGAACACCGCTCAAGGCTGTGTGTCACACAAAATGCAACCAAGGAGACACATCCTCATGGTTCCACGTTTGCTGCAGGTACACACAAGCTGCTCAGAAAAGAAACTCATGCTAACTTCCAACTGCACCCCTCACAGAATGCTATGGGGTTGGAAGGGA
>NW_015094286.1:0-2084 GCF_001431845.1 Calidris pugnax
TTTAAAAAAAACAAACAAACACAAAACTTCAAAGAAAGAAAATACAGATAGTGTCCTTCATGGAAGACTGAACAAATATGCAGCAATTAGTGGTACATCTTCCTCCATATTTTTTTCAAGTGTCACTAGTCTGCATCTGACTCCTATAAGAGATTGACATTCTTCTTGATTTTTTACATCGAACAGAAGCTAGTCAAATGCTCTTCCTTAGGAATGTAATGGTTGGCTGCCATTTTTCATACTTGAAGGTTTTTCTAGAAAACTTAGCATTTGGAAGGGTAGCATCATTCAGTTTTCTGTGTCTCTGTGCCCCAGCTGTTTACTTCCAACAGCTACCAGTGAATGCACCTTTTCCTTAGGGAGGACAGCATCTAACTAAACTCCATTAATCTGAATAAAGAGAAATCAAAATAGATGTCTCTCTGTCTATTAGTGATATTCATTCTGTACCTTTCAGTGCATTGTTCTAAAATTTTCAAGGCTGTATGCTGCTTGTAGCAGCTGTTTTGGAAATGAATAGGAAAATTTAAAAAATTACTTTCCACTGCACTCTTATCAGCCCACAGCTGTGGAACATTCAGTAAAACAAAGGCTCTTTAGTGGCTCACTGTTGCACATTATTAGTTCTTACTTGAGGGGAAAAATTGGAAGGACTGCCTGATTGAAGACTGTTCATTCTCAGTGGCTCTCTGATTTTTAATTACCAATCTAAATGCCTTCTTTCAAATTTTTTTACTGTCTTCAAGAGTTGTAGGTCAGTTTTTGAACTTGTGTGTGAAATCTATGTAGGAAAATATTAACTCCTAAGTGATTCAGGATGTTCTATGCAACAGAATCAAATATGGTGTTAAGAAGGGAAAAGCATGTTGCCAGTGGCTTGACTTTGGAATAACTTCTGAAAGTAGCTTAGCAGGTGCATGTCTTCATTAGAAATGAATGCATTGCATAGAAGTGGATGTGAATAGTCTGATGCAGATTTTCTACTCTTAAATTGAGATGACAATCAAGTCACTTCTGTACATGTTTAGTTTTAGTGTGAACAGCTGATAGAAGGGAAAAGAGAAAGGTGTAATTTACAAGCATTTTTTTCCATTATGTGAAGCACAGAATTCATTGCAGCTTTCCTAGCCCACTGCTTCTGGTTTTGTTCTGCTCAGGACACTTGACTTCAGGACTAAACCTTGTGTTTCAGTGAACAAAAATGCCATTGAGGTATCTCAACGTGCACAAACCCGTGAGTGTTCACCACGTAGTGACTTTAAAGGAATACTTGAATCAAATGAAAGCCTAATGCTAAGACTGGCAATAGTTTATTATCTTAAGCTATTCATCAGGTCACATGCCATGTCTCATGCTTTTATGTTATACCTTTATGTCCTGTGTGTAATCCTTATTAAAGGACTGGGGCTAAAACCTAATTTTGCGATTCTTTCCTCTCATCTTTTTCAAAACCGTCGTTCTCCTGAGTGAGGACCCTTCATGATGCGTAGGTACCATTTCTTTCTCTTGCACTTCATTTCAAGCCTGACTTATCTCTTGACAGCCTCCTATCTCCCTTTTAAAAAAAATAAAAATTCAGCTTTACATTTATGAAGATACCAATAAAAATCCAACTCGTCTACTTTCAATACCAGCACAGTTTTGCCTGTTCCTGTGCCAGATGCCAATGGTGATTCTATTGTGCAGGTTGTCAGTAGGTCAAGGAGCAAAATGTGAAAAGATGAGGCTGCCAGTACAACTTCCAGCCATTTCCTTTGTGCAGGAATTGTGTGACAAAATTGTGTTGAAGTTCTTGATGGCAATCGAACCTCAAGGGACTGAGCTTTGAATGGAGTTTTCTCATCTCAGAGTTTTGTACTTCCAATCGCTTGTGTCACTGATAAATGTAAGTTTCTTTATTATGCAGCTTTATTTCCTCCTTGAAGTGCAGAAGGAGAGATGTTTAAATATAAAGGGAAAGAACCATTGACCAGCCCAAGGTTTGTACACACAACTTGGGAGCGATGCATTTTGATAGTGGATTATAAATTTCATATTATAAATTCAGTTTATCCTCTGTAAATACTTTTCTTAAACTTTACTGG
>NW_015094287.1:0-2112 GCF_001431845.1 Calidris pugnax
AAAAAAAAAAACAAAACAAAGTTGAAGTTTAAAATCCTTTTGGCCATTCTAAAATCTAATCTAATAACAATAGTTTCCTTTTTTTTTATTCCCCATTTTGTAGACTGAACTATCTGTCACTTGTGATTTGTCAGATTTTTTTTTTTTTTGTCTGTTCACAAGCTATCAATAAAATTGATCATTCGTCATAATTGCTTGAGTGCTTCACGTGGCCACACCTGAAGCAGCAGAAGTTGTGCCACCCTTTCTTAATGAAGATGGCATTGCATGTCTGGTGTTCCAAGGATGTAGCTTTGATCAGTCCCATGGTCACCCAAGTGACTGCGCCAACTGCCATTAATTTTAGAGTTGAGAGACTGGCACAAGCAGGTTGGGGAGACTTCTACATCCTGGGGAGAGAGGAAGGAAGGACCACATTTATGGCACAAACTGGAATTTTGGCCACTAAATGAAGACTGGAAATCAATGCACAGTATTCCTTCAAGGAGAAATTATTGGAGTAATAAAAGTCAAAGATTGTTAAAGTGTTGGTATCATTCCTACACGCATTTTACTTGCTGATTTTAATGATAACCAACCCCTTCAGGAAATACTTGTTTTCATGCTTTCATGCACTGTGGAAAAAAAAGGATTACATGATATGATGAGAAAGGGTGAGGAGCTTGGGAAAATGAAGGAAAGGAAGTAAAGAGTAGAAGTATAAAGAGGAACAAACTTGGAGCAAAATGAAAAATTGTGGATATCTTACTAAAAGGAAAAAGAAAAGGTGATGAAAGTAAAGGACCTGGAGAAAACCAAAATGCCATGGAAACTTAAAAATAGCTCCATCTCTACCTGTTCACCATGTTCTCAGTTGGAGGCAGCAGTCTGTGGACCAGAAAAAGTGCTTTTGCAAATACTAATGTCTGACATTTCTTTTGTTGTGGTACCCAAACTCCAGTGAGGCAAAATAAATGAGGATAATTCAGGTTCTCTCCACAAATTTTCATCTGTCCGGTTCTTCTCCACATGTAGGACTGGACGTTGTCATCTCTGCCCACAAAGGTCTCCTCTCTAATCTTCATCATAATTGCTCCTCTATAACTGACTTTTCCAAATCCTTGCAGGTGTGAAGAGATCAGCGAGAGAAGCATCAAGAAATGTGGCAAAGCCATTAACACTAAACAGAGATAGGCTGACATATGACATTCCCTAAGCTTGGAGAAGTCGTCTAAAGGCATCCAAAAATGTCCAGATGAGAAATGAATGGCCACTGGCGTGGTTGGACATTTTTCTGGACATCTCAACATAGTTAGGTTTCCATCCTGCTTTGGAGGTGTAGAGAAGCTCCTCCCCATTGATGTTCTTGCAGGAAATTACCTTCCCAAAAAGCTCCTCCTGGGGCAAAACTCTGAAGCCACAGTTTTTGAGGGCTTCAGCTCTTTTTCCTCCTGTTTCGGACACTCTGGCACACACGGAGTTTTATTTTGCTTTCTCTCTCTTTTGCTTTCACAATCCTCCTCCTCACAGCCTGGGCATGACAGCTATGTCAGGAGGTAAAAGACAGATGCCATAATTCAAACTGATGTCTTCTGTTTGATAGTGTAAGCCACTAAAGCAGATGCTGATAATCAAGATAATCAAATCAAGATACTGAGAGCTGAGGGTTTCAGACATGCAGACACACTGAACGAGATGAGCAGCCTTGGCATTTATTTTGCTAACTTCAGGCGGGCTGGATTTTACAGCCTTTTCCAGACAAATTATTTTGGGGCTAGGGAAAAAAAATGCTGTGAATAGCAAGGCTGCTCCTTAACTGGGGTCTAAGCTACCCCTGAGCTGGTTAATCTTCTTTGATGTGGCTCGGAGGAGGCAGAGATTCATTTCAGCATTTTTCCCTTATGTGCTGGGGAAAAAAAGATGCTTTTTATAGTGGCTAAAAGTACCAGGTATTACGGGTTCTGGAGTGTCCTGCCCAGGATGCTGCCATTGAAGAGACTTCGTGTTATGAACTGGCAACTTCTGGAAACAACTTTCTCTTTTCACAGAAACTTGGTGGTGCCCGTCACACCCCCAGCACTGGGACTGCTGGGCAAGAGCTGCAGAGTCTGCTCTCCAAGAGGTGGATGCAAC
>NW_015094288.1:0-2094 GCF_001431845.1 Calidris pugnax
AAAAAAAAAATAAATGAAGAGGAAATATGACAGAAGATCCACAATGCAGAGGTTGCAACACATGCTGGATGAGGGTGGGGGTCTACCAGATGAAATGGAATAATATATTATTCCTTTGTGGGATGTTTTGTTATGCTTTGATAAAGACTTCAGGGCATTGCTATTTTTCATAATTTGCTATATGGCTTATAATTAATGCTAGGTTACCACTTTATCATTAGGCTACAGAAATAAAGGCATGTGCTTTTTCTTTTATAGTAACAGCTGATGTTTAAAGTAATTTTGGAAAAAGCGGATGGGTGAAAGAAGATCCTGATAGTGAGCTTTAAGAATACTAAACCATTGCCCTGGATATGTCCAATGTACAGCTAAGATGCAGATGAATAGCATTTTAAGGTGCAGTTAATGTGATAAAGGTTTTTTTTAATATTTTCCAGGTGGTTAAAAAAATTAGTAGCATTCTGCTAAATGTTTGTGCTAAAATATTATTTTCTGCAGTAATATAAACACACAGTATAGCAACAACCTTGATAATTACTTTCATTAAATGCATTATCTGTATGAACTCACGATACTCTAGATATAACATAGGACAAGTGTCTCATCTCGCTGACTTTATAAACAAACATTCTAGTTAAAAATATTGAAATATAAATATTTACTACCCTTTACTCTCTATATAAATTAGTTCCTGGCTTCTCCACCCCTTTTTGCACTTAGTGGATATGTAGTTTGCTATATTGAATGAAAGCACAGGTATGCACTGCTTTATGCTAGGAACTATCAATAGTACATACCTAATACATCATATTGAATGAAAGACTTCATAAATCAGTTATACAAGGGATCATACAATGCTTTTAGCGAATTTCCAAAGAGTCATAAAAACTATAAATCAATGTATTTTTGATTAATCAACTCACAATGTCAGCTTTTGGCAATAGTTATCTGTTGTGTCCTTCTTACTCCACGCACACCAGGGAGACGGCTACCATCTGTCAGAGGGAAGCTTGAGCAAGAAAATAAGGGGAAAAAACCCAACTACACTATTCATAAGCCTCCCATTATCTGTTGCAATGGGGCAGTTGATCCAGTATGCAACAATCTGACCTACAGTCTAGAATTTACAGTGGAAATAATGGAAGTTTTGAATGGTGAAGTAAAAGAGCAAGCAAACCTTAACTCTGCCAAAGTTTACAGAGTCCTAAACACACACTGAATTAAACACTTAGTCAAATCTTTCTACCATTTCATCGTGTTCTTTAGATAAACTGAGCACTGAAGTCAGTAGAATCCCAGCTTACCCCAGTAAGTAGAATCAGACAGCTCCCTTCTCTGAATTTGACACTATATAGATATAAGGGAGTAGAATCTCAGATTTGCCTGTGTGTTGAAGTCTACGTGCCTGCATTTAGAAAGGAACCACCACTGATTCATTTTTCCAAAGAAAATGCTGTTGAAGAGTGAAATCCCATGCACATCGTAAAAGACATTTGACATCAATATTTAATTTTATTAGTTATACTACAGGTACTCTAGGGAACCTGATGGAAAGCCTTCTTAGTATTGATTAGAATTCAGCAATCCCACTGCACACTGTTCAAAAAATTATTCAATTACAATTAATTTTTCAATTCAGAATAATTTAAAATTTATCCTGAAAATTTAATAGAAGTATATAAGGTTAGAACACATAGGGATTTATAATTCTGATGTGGAAATGCTAACTACAAGTTACTATGATTTTTAATTTGCATAATCAATTTTTTTAATTCATTCTATTTGCCTGTACAAGATTACAGTGATGATATGGTTTCAACATTCAGTGAAAACTTCAGAATTACCACTTTCATGTGTATAATGGTGAAAGATGACTATTAGTGATACCGTGCTTTCTCATTTTCACACAAAAGAGACTTAAATGCAACAGTAATGAACACATTGCTAATAAAAATGCAATGAATACACAAGAGTCAATATATCTAACTTTGAAAAAAAAAATCATTCTATAAGCTTTGTCATGTCAGAAGCCTCTAGACATCTATCTTCTCTGTGGCATGCAGTGGGTTCCTTTGGGCTATCCTCAATTTATAA
>NW_015094289.1:0-2100 GCF_001431845.1 Calidris pugnax
AAGCAAATAACCACAGGCTTTACCATCGTATCGGCCGGGAGAATCACATGCTTTCTGAGGGGTTGCCACTCTCAGGAATATCTGTTGCCTCCAGGAATGCCGCCGTGTCCTGACGGGGCTGTCCGCGCCGCCGGCGTGCTGGCCATGCCTGGATTCATAGTCACTGAAACCATGGAAGACAGAAGGGCTGGTGAATAGTGACACCATCTTCAGGGAAATACACCACCACCAACCATCAACTACTGCTCTGCACATGCTGGGTCAAGCTCTTAGTGAGAGGCAGGTGCAGCTTTGGGGCAGCAGGTTTATACAAGGCCGCAAACATCACTTAGATTCACCAAAACAAGGTCCCTGGCAGCTCCGTGCAATCTGCTTTCTCTAGTTTTAATTGATTTTCAGCTTGCTTTGCAGCAGTGTATTAAACACAGGCATGAAAAACGCACACGCTGTCACGTGTCTTCATCACTCTGCTATTTAAATGCCATCCACAAAGTCTAGCAATGGTTCACAGGAGACACAAAGAGCTGTTGGTGCCTTTTGTAAGTACAAATCAAGAAGCTTTATAAACACCGACCAAATTTCCAACCTTCTGAGAACTGGGCAGATAACATACTCCTGGCCAGCACAGCCTTGGAGCAAAATTTTTAACCTTTGTGTTGACAGGTCACCCTCTGAAATAAGCAACAAAGTTGGGAACAGTGGCCAGAAACCTTGGGTGTTACCCCCCAACTACATAAAGAGGTTTTAATTCAGAATATTAAATGCAATAGTGAACAGCAAGGCTGTTTTCCTATTAGAAATCCCACTAATAAATTTACCTGTTACATTTTTAAACTATTGATTGCTTTACTCCAACCACAGGCTAAATGGTAATTACGACATCAAAATGTCTAAATTGTGCAATCTTTAAGTGAGTCTGGGGCAGCTCCATCCTTTTGAGAGCAATCACATGCAGAAAACATGCAAGTGAACTCTTGCACAAATCAGGGTTTGCAAGTGAGAGAAGCATTTGAAAATATTTCAGGCAAAGAAACTTTAGAAAAAATACAGTTTTACCTCCAGGGTTTAAGAGAGAACCCTACCTTGTCGCGCTCCTAAAGTCAGAGGTGTTATTTTCATCTACAGGAGCCAGAAATTTTAAGAAATTTGGCACAGAAGAGGAAGAATGAAGCTTTTTCCTTAAGGCAGTACGGTAGGAGATGCTGAGAGTGCAGTTGGGAAAAGCAGAGTTTAGAACAAAGAAGTATAAATCCACAGAATAAAAATAATACACACAGCTAAGTTTCAAGCTAAAAGCGGCTAAATCCTGAAGGTCCCAATATCAAGGAAACTAAAGTCAAAACTGCTAACAAAGTGCTACTCTGAAATACACATTTCTTTGGGCAAACTAAAATGTTCCAATATAAATAAACGTACTTCCAGTAAAGTTATTATTTTTTGCTATATCCCCAGATTTTTTAGTGCATGTTCCAAGTAAATCCAAGTAATTCCTTTAATCCAATAAGAACTGACGCCAACTTTATCATTGCACGTTTACTTAAATATCAGTTTCAACAATTGACTAAGCTTGGGGGGAAAAGGTTAGAAAAAGCCAACACTGACAATCATTGTGCTGGTAAATAAAAAAAATAAGACTTTGGCAACCCCCCCTCCATTTTGGAAAGCACGAAGAGAGTTTTATTTGGATAAGCTTGGAATTTTAAAGTTAAAAGCTGAGCTTTCTGAATGATCATTGACGATTTGTGGCTCTATTTTTATGCAACAGACAGGAGCACTAATAAAATTTTAAGGGTCTTCTGGCCAACAAAAATTCTGCTCTTTTTTTTAAAATAACAAGCCCCCAACATACTCAGAAGAAGGTTAATAGAGGGGAGTGAGAACAACTCAGACAATGGAAAGTTTTTATGAAAACATAGAAAATTACTTGGCTGGTGATACTGGAAGATCTTTTCTCAGCAGAGGACACAAAAACACACGAGTAGGAGAATTTACTCATGAAGAAACTAAGTTCCAGAAAGAAGTGCTTCTCCTAAATCATAATGAAATATCCAGATGGCATTTGGCACTGTGTCCTGAAAATGGGAAGCGGGGGGGGGGGGG